>NC_138319.1:30287500-30312500 GCF_965601325.2 Salmo salar | reverse complement strand
GCTTCTTCTGGAGACTCTGCCGCACGTTTGGCAAGATCTTCACTAACACTAAGGTAAGAAGGTCTACTGGTCTACTGTTGGCCTCGTGCTGGACACAATCTGCACTTTTCGATTCATTTCATTGGTGCTGACTATAGCGAGGTGTCCTCTCTCTTTCAGGTAAAACCCCAGTTCCAGGATATCCTACGGCTCTCTGAAGAGAATGTTGGTAAGTGGAAGACACACACACACACCTTTTGTAAACAATCTGTTTTATTGGGATTAGTAGTACTGGGTGTTTCCCTGCCTCTCCTCATCCTCTGAATATTTCAGAAGTTGAAACGAGCGTGTAATCCCGATACCTCTGCCGTGTGTTTTTGTTTGTGTCTGGTCTTGTGTGCATGCCAACTATTCTCTAAACTTACTGAAGTGGAAATAAGTTACATGGTAGTATGTCTTTCTCTTTCTCCAGTGTTTGTATTCTCTCTCTCCTAGATGCTTTAACGGGGAATGCTGTGCTGACCAAGGCTACAGTTCCAGTCTATGCTACAGGTGTACTGACGTGCTACAGTCAGGTAAACAAGTGGGTTTTTGTGCATAGGGACAGTGATCCGTCTTTCTAATAACTTGGTCATTCCACTTTCATATTTTAGGTAGAAATTGTGGACAAATATCGAATTTATTTTAAAAAAAGCCTGTTATATTAAATGTACGTGCTCTTTAATATAGACCACATGGAAAATTCAATGAATCAGATGTTTCTATATGAAGGGAGATTTGCTAAAATGCTAACAGTGCATTATGACACCTGTGTGAATCCTCTGTTACTTCTAGGAAGATTTGAGCCCACTTAACCACAACATCTCTCCATGTTTCACCATCGTTGTCAAGCCCTAGTTATTTTGTTGCTTTGACCAAGTCGTTTCTGAAGAGGATTGTTCATTTATTTCATGTTATTAATCATTCATTTTAAGGAAGTCCCTCTACCTGTCCTTCATTCTAAGGTCAACCTTGTTGCGTAAACTGAATTCTCGTTTTAATAAGGTGAAACTATTCTTTTCTTTTTTTTAATTCTAAAGAGACATTGAACATCTAATAGTCAAATCATAGTGTAACAGAAGGTGATGTGGTTCTACTCTTTTTGGCCATGTTCTGCTTTGTGGTGGAAAACTGAGTCCAGTCAACACTGTTAGATAGACGGGCCAGAAATGTTTGAACAATAAAATGTATGTGAAGCTTGTGTTCAATATCCACTCCCTGTTTCACACAACAAGTCCCATTCCCCCTGGCTGATTTTAATATGAAATCTTCAATACTGTTTTAACCTTGTGATGTTGGAAAACGTGTTTGTTTATTCAGTTGAACATGTGCTTTTCATGAATGTTACATTTTGTTGAAATAAACTACTAAAAAACCCAACTGTTGACACTCAGCATGTGTGTGTGTGTGTGTGTGTGTGTGTGTGTGTGTTCCACCAGGATGAGGATCGTAAGCTGCTGGTTGGTTTTCTAGAGGACGTCATGACGACCCTGTCTCTCTCCCAAGCCCCCCTGGACAGCCTCAAAGCCTCCTTCATAGAGCTGGGGTAATACACTCCCGGACAGATGGACCGACACAGGCGGACCCGGACACATTGACGGACGGACCCGGACGGACGGACGGACCCGGAGAGACGCACACGGACAGACGCCCACGGACCAACGGACAGACCCACGGACACTGACAGACGGACAGACACACCCGGACAGACGCACAGACCCACGGACACTGACAGACGCACAGACCCACGGACACTGACAGACGGACAGACGCACCCGGACAGACGCACAGACCCACGGACACTGACAGAGGGACAGACACACCCGGACAGACGCACAGACCCACGGACACTGACAGATGGACAGACACACCCGGACAGACGCACAGACCCACGGACACAGACCCACGGACACTGACAGACGGACAGACGCACAGACCCACGGTCACTGACAGACGGACAGACGCACCCGGACAGACGCACAGACCCACGGACACTGACAGAGGGACAGACACACCCGGACAGACGCACAGACCCACGGACACTGACAGAGGGACAGACACACCCGGACAGACGCACAGACCCACGGACACTGACAGATGGACAGACACACCCGGACAGACGCACAGACCCACGGACACAGACCCACGGACACTGACCCACGCCCACGGACACTGACCCACGCCCACGGACACTGGCCCACGGACACTGACCCACGCCCACGGACACTGACCCACGCCCACGGACACTGGCCCACGGACACTGACCCACGCCCATGGACACTGGCCCACGGACACTGACCCACGGACACTGGCCCACGGACACTGACAGACGCCCACGGACACTGACAGACGCCCACGGACACTGACAGACGCCCACGGACACTGACAGACGCCCACGGACACTGACAGACGCCCACGGACACTGACAGACGCCCACGGACACTGACAGACGCCCACGGACACTGACACTGACCAAAGGACACTGACCAAAGGACCGACGCACACGGACCGACGCACTGACCCACACGGACCGACGCACACGGACCGACGCACTGACCCACACGGACCGACGCACTGACCCACACACACGGATACTGACAGATGCCAACGGACACTGGCCCACGGACACCTGCCCACGGACACTGACAGACGCACACAGACCAACGGACACTGACCCACACACACTGACCCACACACACGGACACTGACCCACGGACACTGACCCACGGACACTGACCCACACACACGGACACTGACTCACGGACACTGACCCACACACACAGACAGACAATAGTCAGAGATAATGGGTAATACCTGTGCAATAAGCAATGTATTGTTATTTACTTTGATCTCCCTCTGTCTTTATCTTCTTCCCCTCTCTCTTTCTACCTCTCCCTCACTCTATCCCCTCCTTCCCTATATCTGTCTCCAACCTCTTTCTCTCACTCTCTCTCTCCTGCATCTCTTTCCTTTCTCCCTCTCTTTTCCCCTCCTCTCTCCATCTCTCTCTTCCTCCTCCTCTTTCCTCTCTCTCCCTCTCTCAGAGCTAACCCAGTGTACCATGAATTGTTACTGACGGTACTGTGGTATGGGGTGGTCCATACCTCGGCTCTGGTCCGCTGTACTGCTGCATGCATGTTTGAGGTAAGACACCCTGCCGCAACACACCACACACACGTTAACTCACTGAACAAAGAACTTTATATTCTAGTGGCTGATGTCAGACCATGGGTTCTAAAGGGTTTTCAGTTGTAATATGCAAACAGAACTATACTGGTTTGCCTCCATATGTCTTTCCCCTGCAGCAGCCTCTGCTTGTTATTGCCTGTCCGCTCTATGGCCTGATTTAGATTTGAATCCCTAAACCCTTCCCAGAGCCAGAACCACTTCCTTGTGAACACATAAGAGCTAGGGAAAAGCCTAGCACCGAAATGGAATAAGACCTAGATAAAATACACTCTTGGTGAAGAGATGTAGCATTCTCCCTCTCCACCTTCACTGTCATAGTGGTATAGACACCCCTCTCACCCTTCACTGTCATAGTGGTATAGACACCACCCTTCTCTGTCATAGTGGTATAGACACCACCCTTCTCTGTCATAGTGGTATAGACACCACCCTTCTCTGTCATAGTGGTATAGACACCACCCTTCTCTGTCATAGTGGTATAGACACCCCTCTCCCCCATCTCTGTCATAGTGGTATAGACGCCCCCCTTCACTGTCATAGTGGTATAGACACCCCTCTTCACTGTCATAGTGGTATAGACACCCCCCTTCACTGTCATAGTGGTATAGACACCCCCCTTCACTGTCATAGTGGTATAGACACCCCCCTTCACTGTCATAGTGGTATAGACACCCCCCCTGTCAGGGCCCCCCTCCGTCATAGTGGTATAGACACCACCCTTCTCTGTCATAGTGGTATAGACACCACCCTTCGCTGTCATAGTGGTATAGACACCACCCTTCACTGTCATAGTGGTATAGACACCACCCTTCGCTGTCATAGTGGCATAGACACCACCCTTCACTGTCATAGTGGTATAGACACCACCCTTCGCTGTCATAGTGGTATAGACACCACCATTCGCTGTCATAGTGGTATAGACACCACCCTTCTCTGTCATAGTGGTATAGACACCACCCTTCTCTGTCATAGTGGTATAGACACCACCCTTCTCTGTCATAGTGGTATAGACACCACCCTTCGCTGTCATAGTGGTATAGACACCACCCTTCGCTGTCATAGTGGTATAGACACCACCCTTCGCTGTCATAGTGGTATAGACACCACCCTTCTCTGTCATAGTGGTATAGACGCCATCCTTCTCTGTCATAGTGGTATAGACGCCACCCTTCTCTGTCATAGTGGTATAGACGCGCCACCCTTCTCTGTCATAGTGGTATAGACGCCCCCCCCTTCTCTGTCATAGTGGTATAGACGCCACCCTTCACTGTCATAGTGGTATAGACGCCACCCTTCCCTGTCATAGTGGTATAGACACCACCCTTCGCTGTCATAGTGGTGGAGACGCCCCCCTCCCACCGTCTAGGTGGTGGAGACGCCCCCCTCCCACCGTCTCATAGTGTTTGTGTGTGTGTGCCTACCATGCTGCTACTTATTGTTGTTGTTTATCACTTTCTTTCTGTTTTTCTTTTTTCCCTCCCTCTCTCGGCGTGTTGCCATGAAACTGCTGGCTCTGTCCATGCAACGCCCCTGGGCTGTGACATCACTGTGACCTTTCGGCTGTGTTGTCCAATCAGCTGCTGGTGAAGGGGGTGAATGAGACGCTGGTGGCTCAGAGGGTGGTGCCCGCTCTCATCACTCTCTCCAGCGACCCTGAAATGTAAGTGTCCCCCTGCTGCCTCTTCTGGCCACCTCGACCCTACCTCCACCTCGCAGGAAGAACCCCACATCATCGGGAGATTTTGATTTGTTTAATAGTTGATTTGATTGGGGCAGACAATCAAAGTGCTCAGAATGCGAAATAAATACGACTCAAAGGTAAATAACGTGAACTAAATTGTGTCTCACACTGAGACACTGAGGCATTACAGCATGAATCCAGTACAAAGTTGGTGCTCTCTCTAAAAATGTATATTTTCTTTGCTCTCTGATTGTTTCAAGTCTGTCTGACTCTGGGTAAAAAAAAAAAAACTCTTCTTTGGGATTTCTTCCTGTTGAGGTTGAGGTGCGGTCGATCGGTTCTGTGACGTTCATGTTGACTGTCACTAACACCACGCATCATCAGTGTGCGACATTACCCATCACAAGTTATTGGGTCACCAGCCTGCGTCACTAACCCACAACCCGGTCGTCACTATATAACCGTGCTTGAAAGGACGGAAGTAGGATGCGTTCTAAATATAAAATGTGATTTTAAACACTAACCCAAATTCTTACCTCTAACCTAAACCATTTCATAAACCCAAACCTTAACTATAGACAATTAATACCAAATATCTAATGTACTGAAGATATTGGTGATTTTGTCCTTTCTGGCATAACCGTCTTGTAACTACCCAATCATGTTAATCGCATCATCAGTCTGCAACACTAACTCAACTCGCTCTCTGATTGCCTGCATTTCGAGGCATCCCAGCATGGTCAGCTGTAATGTCTTACCCCCTTTCTTCCTCCTCACCCACTTTTTAGCAGATCGCCCCCCCCCCCCAAGCCTCCAACCCTCAGGTCCTGATTGTCTTCACCTCTCTCTCCCTCCTAACCTCCCCTCTTCCTCTCTCCCTCGTAACCTCTTCCTTCCTCTCTCCCTCGTAACCTCTTCCTTCCTCTCTCCCTCGTAACCTCTTCCTTCCTCTCTTCCTTCCTCTCTCCCTCGTAACCTCTTTCTCCCGCTCTTCCTCTCTCTCTTGGTTGGTGTTGGTCAGTTTTATATTGTTATTGTCAGAGCTGCACCTTGTAGTGTTTATAAAGCAGAGACCTGGCTCTATTGTAACTCCTGTCTGGTTTATAGTTCAGTTAGGATATCTACTATCCCTGCCTTTGGTACCATCATGGAGACGGTCACACACAAAGAGGTACCAACATCAATATTTACAAACAGATATACATGTACATACTACACACATGCATGAACACGTCTGGGTTGTATGTTTGAGAACAGGTGTGTGTGTGTGTGTGTATATGTTTGTGTGTGTGTATACAGTTGAAGCCGGAAGTTTACATACACCTTAGCCAAATATATTTAAACTCAGTTTTTCACAATTCCTGACACCACTTTATTTTAAGAATGTGAAATGTCAGAATAATAGTAGAGAGAGTGATTTTTATTTCTGCTTTTATTTCTTTCATCACATTCCCAGTGGGTCAGAAGTTAACATACAGTCGTGGCCAAAGGTTTTGAGAATGACGCAAATATTAATTTTCACAGTCTGCTGCCTCAGTTTGTATGATGGCAATTTGCATATACTCCAGAATGTTATGAAGAGTGATCAGATTAATTGCAAAGTCCCTCTTTGCCATGCAAATGAATTGAATCCCCCAAAAACATTTCCACTGCATTTCAGCCCTGCCACAAAAGGACCAGTTGACATCATGTCAGTGATTCTCTCGTTAACACAGGTGTGAGTGTTGATGAGGACAAGGCTGGAGATCACCGTCATGCTGATTGAGTTAGAATAACAGACTGGAAGCTTAAAAAGGAGGGTGGTGCTTGGAATCATTGTTCTTCCTCTGTCAACCATGGTTACCTGCAAGGAAACACGTGCCGTCATCATTGCTTTGCACAAAAAGGGCTTCACAGGCAAGGATATTGCTGCCAGTAAGATTGCACCTAAATCAACCATTTATCGGATCATCAAGAACTTCAAGGAGAGCGGTTCAATTGTTGTGAAGAAGGTTTCAGGGAGCCCAAGAAAGTCCAGCAAGCTCCAGGACCATCTCCTAAAGTTGATTCAGCTGCGGGATTGGGGCACCACCAGTACAGAGCTTGCTCAGGAATGGCAGCAGGCAGGTGTGAGGCGAAGGCTTTTGGAGGATGGCCTGGTGTCAAGAAGGGCAGCAAAGAAGCCACTTCTCTCCAAGAAAAACATCAAGGACAGACTGATATTCTGCAAAAGGTACAGGGATTGGACTGCTGAGGACTGGGGTAAAGTCATTTTCTCTGAATCCCCTTTCTGATTGTTTGGGGCATCCGGAAAAAAGCTTGTCCGGAGAAGACAAGGTGAGCGCTACCATCAGTCCTGTGTCATGCCAACAGTAAAGCATCCTGAGACCATTCATGTGTGGGGTTGCTTCTCAGCCAAGGGAGTGGGCTCACTCACAATTTTGCCTAAGAACACAGCCATGAATAAAGAATGGTACCAACACATTCTCTGAGAGCAACTTCTCCCAACCATCCAGGAACAGTTTGGTGATGAACTATACCTTTTCCAGCATGATGGAGCACCTTGCCATAAGGCAAAAGTGATAACTAAGTGGCTCGGGGAACAAAACATCGATATTTTGGGTCCATGGCGAGAACTCCCCAGACCTTAATCCCATTGAGAACTTGTGGTCAATCCTTAAGAGGCGGGTGGACAAACAAAACCCCACAAATTCTGACAAACTCCAAGCATTGATTATGCAAGAATGGGCTGCCATCAGTCAGGATGTGGCCCAGAAGTTAATTGACAGCATGCCAGGGCGGATTGCAGAGGTCTTGAAAAAGAAGGGTCAACACTGCAAATATTGACTCTTTGCATCAACTACATGTAATTGTCAATAAAAGCCTTTGACACTTATGAAATGTTTGTAATTATACGTCAGTATTCCATAGTAACATCTGACAAAAATATCTAAAGACATTGAAGCAGCAGACTTTGTGAAGATTAATATTTGTGTCATTCTCAAAACCTTTGGCCACGACTATACTTGCAATTAGTATTTGGTAGCATTGCCTTTAAATTGTTTAACTTGGGTCAAATGTTTCGGGTAGCCTTCCACAAGCTTCCCTCAATAAGTTGGGTGAATTTTGGCCCGTTCCTCCTAACAGAGCTGGTGTAACTGAGTCAGGTTTTGTAGGCCTCCTTGCTCGTACATGCTTTTTCAGTTCTGCCCACAAATATTCAATAGGATTGAGGTCAGGGCTTTGAGATGGCCACTCCAATACCTTGACTTTGTTTTCCTTAAGCCATTTTGCCACAACTTTGGAAGTATGCTTGGGGTCATTGTCCATTTGGAAGACCCATTTGCGACCAAGCTTTAACTTCCTGACTGATGTCTTGAGATGTTGCTTCAATGTATACACATAATTTCCCTGCCTCATGATGACATCTATTTTGTGAAGTGCACCAGTCCCTGCTGCAGCAAAGAACCCCCACAACATGATGCTGCCACCCCCGTGCTTCACGGTTGGGATGGTGTTCTTCGGCTTGCAAGCATTTCCCTTTTTCCTCCAAACATAACGATGGTCATTTTGGCCAAACAGTTCTATTTTTGTTTCATCAGACCAGAGGACATTTCTCCAAAAAGTACGATCTTTGTTCCCATGTGTAGTTGCAAACCGTACTCTGGCATTTTTATGGCTGTTTTGGAGCAGTGGCTTCTTCCTTGCTGAGCGGCCTTTCAGGATACGTCGTTATAGGACTCATTTTACTGTGGATATAGAGACTAAAAAAGTACCTGTTTCCTCCAGCATCTTCACAAGGTCCTTTGCTGCTGTTTTGGGATTGATTTGCACTTTTCGCACCAATGTACGTTCATCTCTAGTAGACAGAACGCGTCTCCTTCCTGAGCGGTAAGGTGGGTGCGTGGCCCCATGGTGTTTATACTTGCGTACTATTGTTTGTACAGATGAACGTGGTACCTTCAGGCATTTGGAAATGGCTTCCAAGGATGAACCAGACTTGTGGAGGTCTACAATTTTTTTTTTCCTGAGGTCTTGGCTGATTTCTTTTGATTTTCCCATTATGTCAAGCAAAGATGCACTGAGTTTGAAGGTAGTCCTTGAAATGCATCCACAGGTACACCTCCAGTTGACTCAAATGATGTCAATTAGCCTATCAGAAGCTTCTAAAGCCATGACATCATTTTCTTGAATTTTCAAAGTTGTTTAAAGGCACAGTCAAGTTAGTGTATGTAAACTTCTGACCCACTGGAATTGTGATATAGTGAATTATAAGTGAAATAATCTGTCTGTAAACAATTGTTTGAAAAATGAATTGTCATGCACAAAGTAGATGTCCTAACCGACTTGCCAAAACTATAGTTTGTTAACAATACATTTGTGGAGTGGTTGAAAACCGAGTTTTAATGACTCCAACCTAAGTGTATGTAAACTTCCCACTTCTAGTGTGTGTGTGTGTCCCCCCCCGTCATATATATATATATATATATATATATATATATATATATATATATATATATATATATATGACTTTGGGTGTGTGTGTGTATGTCCCAGCTGTTGGAGCGTGTGAAGATGCAGCTAGCGTCGTTCCTGGAGGACCCACAGTACCAGGACCAACACTCTCTACACATGGAGATCATCAGGACCTTTGGCCGGGTCGGACCCAACACTGAGACACGCTTCAGAGACGAGTGTCAGTACTGTCACACGCTAATGCAAAGGCACACACAAAAAAAGGGGCTCATACACACACACACACACACACACACACACACACACACACACACACACACACAGAGTAATAGTGTGTTTTTCATCTTTCAGTTGTGCTCCCCCACCTCCACAAGCTGGCGTTGGATAACAACGCCCAGGCTACAGAGAGGAAGAGGATGGACATCGCTACTCAGCTGTTTGAGGCCTACAGCGCTCTCTCATGCTGCTGTGTCCTTCACCTTCTGTACCACCAACGTGTGTGTGTGCGTGTGTGTGTGTCCTGCTACGGTGTGTTCAAAACTTAGCTCACCCTTTATTCATCGTTGAGGCAAACAGCTACATGTACCAAGTTGAGTAACTTTTAATGTAACTTTTTTAGAGCAGTGTCTCAGATTCTGTCTTCAGAATAACGCGACCTAGGTCAAGACTAGGTTGCTGTGGTCAAGACTAGGTTGCTGTAGTCAGACTAGGTTGCTGTAGTCAGACTAGGTTGCTGTAGTCAGACTGGGTTGCTGTAGTCAGACTAGGTTGCTGTAGTCGGTGGGTCCTATGGGACAGGGGGTTAAAAGTTCACTATTTGTGGTTCTGGGCTTAACTTGCCCTGTTTTGTTAGAGATATATATATACTGAATTAATTTTCTATTATAGCTGTATGTTTGTGTGCCTTCAAACTTTTTTAGCTGATGTCAATCATTTTATCTATACTAAAAGGTCTTTGGTCTTTGGCATCAGCTTTGATCTTTGTGTGTGTGTGGTTGCCTATCCCGTTGGTGAGTGGAAAAAGGAAAATAAACTCTCTCCATTTTGGCACTGTAAGCTGATTACAGGGTTGACTGAGCAGAGGGAGGGAGGGAGTTAGAGACAGACTACAGCCCACAGAGAGAAGGAGCGCGAGGGAGAGAGAGAGACCACAGCCCGCCTTAGAGAGAGAGAGGGAGAAGCCAGGAGAGAAAATGAGAGAGGGAGAGCTGCCTCCAAGCCTTTGGTCAGAGTTCCCAGCATAGGGCTCAGTGCGTGGGCATGCATGCACGTCCTTCCCTGAATGTGTTCCCAAAATGGTGTGGTTCCACAAGGGCATATTTCACAGCTCAGAGACCTCCCTAACCTCCTCTTTGGTGACCTTCATACACCCACACCCACCCACCCACCCACCACATACCCACCACCTGGTGACCTTCATACACCCATCCACCCACCACATACCCACCACCTGGTGACCTTCATACACCCACACCCACCCACCACCACATACCCACCCAGCTGGCTGAGGCTTGGTACTGTGTGATTATAGCAGGCTATACTGGGGTCTCATGTAGCTTTGGTCACAGTGGCTAAACCCCTGACAGATCGCTCACTATCAGAGCCTGGGGATGTGACGTCATCAGCGTGCGACGAGCCAGTGGAAGTACTGTGGCCCTCTGGGTAATGTAGTCATGTACCATCCTCACTAATCTTACCTACTTGTGTTAGTGTTTGGTTGTCAAGTGTTCGCTGTTGTTAAACTCTGTGTACTGTAAGTGTTCAGTTGGCCAGTAGGTTTTGTAAAACTCTGTGTTGGTGTCTGGTTGTCCAATATTAGTGTAGTTAAACTCTGTGTTAGTCTTCAGTTGTCCAGTAAAACATTTACATTTTAGCAGACGCTCTTATCCAGAGCGACTTACAGTAGTGAATGCATACATTTCATAGATTTTTTTTTTTTCTTCCATACTGGCCCCCCGTGGGAATCGGACACACAACCCTGGCGTTGCAAACACCATGTGTTGCAAACACCATGCTCTACCAACTGAGCTACAGGGAAGGCATTTATTTAAACTCTGTTAGTGTTTGGTTGTCCAATATGTGTTGTTAAACCCCTGTGTTAGTATTTAGATGTCTGGTAAGTTTTGTTCAACTGTGTTAGTGTTTGGTTGTCCTCTCCTTGACTTCTTGTTCCAGTCATCTCAGAGGAGCTTGTGGTGAATCACTTCCTGCCTGGCCTGAGGTGTCTGAGGACGGACATGGAACAGCTATCTCCTGAACACGAGGTACACACTCACACTCACATTGACCATACAGTAGCTCTTCCAAACTGCATCAACTGACCTGTTTCCCATGCCAGCTAAAGACCAGCTGATTCCCTGTCCCAGACCACTCACCACACAGCGTGATGTCTCCAGGAGGGAGACTCACCAGGCATACTTTCCACAGCACAGCAATCTGGCATATTTTCCACTGTGTGTCTTGTTGCAGGTGATCCTGAGCTCCATGATCAAGGAGGGGGAAACAAAGGTAGAGAACAGAGGGATCGGACAGGCTGAAGGGTGAGTACTAACACGCACCATTAAAACAGCATGTGTCTGTGTGCTATGTCAGAGCATTCAAAACACACACACACTTTCCTAGCCTGCTGGTTTTGATCCCAAACATGAGTCTTTTTATACATTTTGGGGGGTAATTTAGCAGAGGCTCTTATCCAAAGCGACTTACTGTAGTGAGTGCATACATTTGTATATGTTTTCCGTACTGGTCCCCCCCTGGCGAATCAAACCCACCATCCTGGCGCTGCAAGCGCCTTGCTCTACCAACTGAGCTACGCGGGACTTGCCGGGTCACATGACCCTCTAGAAGCCTGGCTTCAGAAAACAGGTAGAGAAACCGTGGCTTTAGATACAGATCAGTGGTGAGGGA
The DNA here is from genome assembly GCF_965601325.2 of Salmo salar. Lineage (NCBI taxonomy): Eukaryota > Metazoa > Chordata > Actinopteri > Salmoniformes > Salmonidae > Salmo > Salmo salar. The sequence goes on along the minus strand of NC_138319.1, from coordinate 30,300,250 downwards.
GGAGGGCAGAAAGACTTCAAAGAGCATTGGGACTCAACCGTAGTGTGGGTGAGAGGAGTTTAGGGTGGATTACAGGAAAGAGCATTGGGACCCAGCCGTAGTGTGGGTGAGAGGAGGGGAGTTTAGGGAGGAGTACAGGAAAGAGCATTGGGACCCAGCTGTAGTGTGGGTGAGAGGAGTTTAGGGTGGAGTACAGGAAAGAGCATTGGGACTCAGCCGTAGTGTGGGTGAGAGGAGGAGTACAGGAAAGAGCATTGGGACCCAGCCGTAGTGTGGGTGAGAGGAGGGGAGTTTAGGGAGGAGTACAGGAAAGAGCATTGGGGCCCAGCCGTAGTGTGGGTGAGAGGAATTTAGGGTGGAGTACAGGAAAGAGCATTGGGACCCAGCCGTAGTGTGGGTGAGAGGAGTTTAGGGTGGAGTACAGGAAAGAGCATTGGGACCCAGCCGTAGTGTGGGTGAGAGGAGGGGAGTTTAGGGTGGAGTACAGGAAAGAGCATTGGGACCCAGCCGTAGTGTGGGTGAGAGGAGGAGTACAGGAAAGAGCATTGGGACCCAGCCGTAGTGTGGGTGAGAGGAGGAGTACAGGAAAGAGCATTGGGACTTAGCCATAGTGTGGGTGAGAGGAGGGGAGTTTAGGGAGGAGTACAGGAAAGAGCATTGGGACTCAGCCGTAGTGTGGGTGAGAGGAGGAGTACAGGAAAGAGCATTGGGACTCAGCCGTAGTGTGGGTGAGGGGAGTTTAGGGTGGAGTACAGGAAAGAGCATTGGGACTCAGCTGTAGTGTGGGTGAGAGGAGGGGAGTTTAGGGAGGAGTACAGGAAAGAGCATTGGGACCCAACCGTAGTGTGGGTGAGAGGAGGGGAGTTTAGGGAGGAGTACAGGAAAGAGCATTGGGACCCAACCGTAGTGTGGGTGAGAGGAGAGGAGGGGAGTTTAGGGAGGAGTACAGGAAAGAGCATTGGGACCCAACCGTAGTGTGGGTGAGAGGAGGGGAGTTTAGGGAGGAGTACAGGAAAGAGCATTGGTACTCAACCGTAGTGTGGGTGAGAGGAGGAGTACAGGAAAGAGCATTGGGACCCAGCCGTAGTGTGGGTGAGAGGAGGAGTACAGGAAAGAGCATTGGGACCCAGCCGTAGTGTGGGTGAGGGGAGGAGGGATGTGTATCCGTGCGTCATCAACATTGGAACTCTGAGGCTGTAGCCTAGCAACACACACACACAATAGTTTTCTGCCTTTGTTGTTTTTGGGCTGTTTTTCTCTTCATGTTCAATTATAACTTTAAAATGTCTGTCATGTTTTTAGAATCAGTCATCATCATGTCATAATGCACAGTGTCAGAGACCACAGTTATAACTAGAATCTCTGTCATCATAATGCAGTGTCAGAGACAACAGTTATAACTTTAGAATCTCTGTCATCATAATGCAGTGTCAGAGACAACAGTTATAACTTTAGAATCTCTGTCATCATAATGCAGTGTCAGAGACAACAGTTATAACTTTAGAATCTCTGTCATCATAATGCAGTGTCAGAGACAACAGTTATAACTTTAGAATCTCTGTCATCATAATGCAGTGTCAGAGACAACAGTTATAACTTTAGAATCTCTGTCATCATAATGCAGTGTCAGAGACAACAGTTATAACTTTAGAATCTCTGTCATCATAATGCAGTGTCAGAGACAACAGTTATAACTTTAGAATCTCTGTCATCATAATGCAGTGTCAGAGACAACAGTTATAACTTTAGAATCTCTGTCATCATAATGCAGTGTCAGAGACAACAGTTATAACTTTAGAATCTCTGTCATCATAATGCAGTGTCAGAGACAACAGTTATAACTTTAGAATCTCTGTCATCATAATGCAGTGTCAGAGACAACAGTAATAACTTTAGAATCTCTGTCATTGTAATGCACTGTGTTAAAGACAACAGTGATGTCTGATGATAGGATCCAGCCCTGATATGGGCCATTTTTATCACATCTCTCAACAAGCATGTTACTTCTAAGCCGCTCAACTCCAGCATTTTACTGTGTTTCATAACATTCATTTCAGTATTGACCATATGTCGTTGTGATGTTGTTACTGTGTCTATCTGCTGTTGTTCAACCCCAGTTAGGCAGAGGGGGGAAAAAGAGGAACTCTCTTAACTGTCAGTCAGTAGACAACAGAAGGAAGTGTTACTGTTAACACTTAAGCAACTGCTTTTACCAGTCTAGCTATATGGACACAAGGTCAAGGCAAAGAAATGAGAATTTTATAATCAGACAGTTAACAGCAGCACCGATCTGAATTGGATGTTTATGGAGACAAAGAATATTGAGATTATAGACAAAACATTCTAGATGAATGATAGGTACACTGAATGGTTTTTACAAGCTATATAATAATTTCCCATTCTACAGGCTATATACTGTAATCTACAGTCAGCTCCAAATATATTGTTTTGGCTCTGTACTCTGAAGTGATAGAATGACTATGAGGTTGAAGTGCAGACTAGCAGCTTTAATTCGAGGGTATTTTCATCCATATCGGGTGAATCATTTAGAAATTACAGCACTTATTGTACATAGTCCCCACCATTTTAGGGGTCCAAAAGTATTGGGACAAATTCACTTGTGTATGAAAGTAGCCAAAAGTTAAGTATTTGTTTCCATATTCCTTCTAGAGTGCAATGATTACATCAAGCTTGTATCTCTACAAACGTGTTGGATGCATTTGCTGTTTGTTTTGGTTGCGTTTCAGGTGATTTTGCACCCAATAGAAATGAATGGTAAATAATGTATTGTCATTTTGGAGTCACTTTCATTCTAAATAAGAATGAAATATGCATCTTAACACTTTTACATTCATGTGGATGCTACCATGATTACGGATAGTCCTGAATGAATCGTGAATAATGAGTGAGAAAGTTAGACCCACAAATATCATACCCCCAAGACATGCTGACCTCCCCTGTTATTGTAATGGTGAGAGGTTAGCATGTCTTGGGGGTGTGATATACAATGCTAACCTCCCCTGTTATTGTAATGGTGAGAGGTTAGCATGTCTTAGGGGTGTGATATACAATGCTAACCTCCCCTGTTATTGTAATGGTGAGAGGTTAGCATGTCTTGGGGGTGTGATATACAATGCTAACTTCCCCTGTTATTGTAATGGTGAGAGGTTAGCATGTCTTGGCGGTAGAATATTTGTGCGTCTAACTTTCTCATACAAAACATTAGGAACACTTGCTCTTTCCATGACAGACTGACCAGATGAATCCAGATGAAAGCTGTGATCCCTTATTGATGTCAATTGTTAAATCCACTTCAATCAGTGTAGATGAAGGGGACGAGACAGGTTAAATATGGATTTTTAAGCCTTGAGACATTTGAGACATGGATTGTGTATGAGTGCCATTAAGAGGGTGAATGGGCTAGACAAGAGAACTGCTACGCTGCTGGGATTTTTAAGCTCAACAGTTTCCCGTGTGTATCAAGAATGGTCCACCACCCAAAGGACATCCAGCCAACTTGACACAACTGTGGGAAGCATTGGAGTCAACATGGGCCAGCATCCCTGTGGAACGCTTTCGACATCTTGTAGAGTCCATGCCCCGACGAATTGAGGCAGTTCTGAGAGCAAAAAAGAGGGGGGGTCCTCAATATTAGGAAGATGTTCTTAATGTTTGGTATACGCCGTGTATAATCTATCCCATTGTGCAGTGTATATAATCTAAACTCAGCAACTCAACAAAAACGTCCCTTTATCAGGACCCTGTCTTTCAAAGATAATTCGTAAAAATCCAAACAACTTTACAGATCTTCATTGTAAAGGGTTTAAACACTGTTTCCCATGCTTGTTCAATGAACCATAAACAATTAATGAACATGCACCTGTGAAACGGTCGTTAAGACACTAACAGCTTACAGACAGTAGGCAATTAAGGTCACGGTTATGAAATCTTAGAACACTAAAGAGGCCTTTCTACTGACTCTGAAAAACACCAAAAGAAAGATGCCCAGGGTCCCTGCTCATCTGCATGAACGTGCTTTAGGCATGCTACAAGGAGGCATGAGGACTGCAGATGTGGCCAGGACAATAAATTGCAATGTCCATACTGTGAGACGCCAAAGACAGCACTACAGGGAGACAGGAGAGACAGCTGATCGTCCTCGGGGGGGCAGACCACGTGTAACAACACCTGCACAGGATCGGTACATCTGAACATCACACCTGTGGGACAGGATGGCAACAACAACTGCCCGAGTTACACCAGGAACGCTCAATCCCTCCATCAGTGCTCAAACTGCCCACAATAGGCTGAGAGAGGCTGGACTGAGGGCTTGTAGGCATGTTGGGGGGGTAAAAATCTAAGTAACAGTCAGTATCTGGTGTGGCCACCAGCTGCATTAAGTACTGCAGTGCATCTCCTCCTCATGGAGTGCACCAGATTTGCCAGTTCTTGTTGTGAGATGTTACCCCACTCTTCCACCAAGGCACCTGCAAGTTCCCGGGACATTTCTGGGGGGAATGGCCCTAGCCCTCACCCTCCGACCCAACAGGTCCCAGACGTGCTCAATGGGATTGAGATCCGGGCTCTTTGCTGGCCATGGCAGAACACTGACATTCCTGTCTTGCAGGAATTCACGCAAAGAATGAGCAGTATGGTTGGTGGCATTGTCATGCTGGAGGGTCATGTCAGGATGAGCCTGCAGGAAGGGTACCACATGAGGGAGGAGGATGTCCTCCCTGTAACGTACAGCGTTGAGATTGCCTGCAATGACAACAAGCTAAGTCCGATGATGCTGTGACATACCATCCCAGAGCATGACGGACCCTCCACCTCCAAATCGATTCCACTCCAGAGTACAGGTCTCAGTGTAACGCTCATTCCTTCGACGATAAACGCGAATCCGACCATCACCCCTGGTGAGACAAAACCATGACTCTTCAGTGAAGAGCACTTTTTGCCAGTCCTGTCTGGTCCAGCGACAGTGGGTTTGTGCCCATAGGCAACGTTGTTGTCGGTGATGTCTGGTGAAGACCTGCCTTACAACAGGCCTACAAGCCCTGTCCAGACTCTCTCAGCCTACTGCGTACAGTCTGAGCACTAATGGAGGGATCGTGCATTCCTGGTGTAACTCAGGTGTTGCCATCCTGTACCTGTCCCGCAGGTGCGTCATTCTGATGTACCGATCCTGTTCAGGTTTTGTTACACATGGTCTGCCACTGCGAGGACGATCAGCTGTCCGTCCTGTCTCCCTATAGTGCTGTCTTAGGCGTCTCACAGTATGGACATCGCAATTTATTGCCCTGGCCACATCTGCAGTCCTCATGCCTCCTTGTAGCATGCCTAAGGCATGTTCACGCAGATGAGCAGGGACCCTGGGCATCTTTCTTTTGGTGTTTTTCAGAGTCAGTAGAAAGGCCTCTTTAGTGTCCTAAGTTTTCATAACTGTGACCTTAATTGCCTACCGTTTGTAAACTGTTAGTGTCTTAACGGCCGTTCCACAGGTGCAAGTTCATTAATTGTTTATGGTTCATTGAACAAGCATGGGAAACAGTGTTTAAACCCTTTACGATGAAGATCTGTGACGTTATTTGGATTTTTACGAATTATCTTTGAAAGACAGGGTCCTGAAAGAGGGACATTTTCTTTTTTGCTGCCTTTATAATCTATATCCCAGTGTGCACTATGTAATATAATCTCTATCCCAGTGTGCACTATATAATATAATCTCTATCCCAGTGTGCACTATATAATATAATCTCTATCCCAGTGTGCGCTATATAATATAATCTCTATCCCAGTGTGCGCTATATAATATAATCTCTATCCCAGTGTACATGGTATCATCAATATAACCATATACTGTATCTGTATATATGTGGACCAATGATGATGCTATGTTTAACCGCTAATACATATTTACGTGTGTTCAAACTGTGTATGTTTCTGTTCCTGTAGATCTGTGTCCATCGCTGTCAGTCTGGTTGGGGAAGACGCCAAGACCAAGTTCCTGAGTAAGATGGGTCAGCTGACCACGTCCGGTGCCATGCTGGCCAACGTTTTCCAGAGAAAGAAGTGATCCTTCTTCCACCGCCGAACCGCCTAGCAGCAAGCGCACTACATATCCCATGAGCCTCCATTGTCTGGAGCCCAGGCTCCAGTGATGGGCCAGATCAGGGTCTCTGCTCGAACACCTGAATGCATCCTTCACTCCTCCCTAACTGGACAGGGGACAGCACTGAGCCCTAGGAGGAAAGGAAGGAAGGGTGCCCTTTTTTACACATTTTATCAGGTCCAGGTTGTATGTCAATAGTCTGAAGTGGCTTCCTCTCCTCGTCTCAAGGAGAGGAATTCATTATTATATTATTGAGATACAGCCACTAAGATTTGGCCAACTGGGTTTGTTTTAGAATTTTTACAGGTGCCATGTTGGCACCAAAAGCTTTCTGAACGTTCCAGTCCAGTTAGAATTTTAGTGCCGTTCTTTGTCAGAATGTGATTGTTCCGGAACCTTTGTGTCAACATGGAGAGGAGTAGCTAACGAACTGACGTCTGTATGTTCATGGCTTTGGGGAATTGCCTACTTGAAGTCAAAATCGTCTGCCTTTATTTCATCACGTCTCTCGTTGTTTTGATATTTTATAAATGATTTAAGACTTAATTCCTCCAAAGAAATCTGCACTTCACTTTTTTATTACTTTCTCTTTATTCTGTTTTGATTTCAGAGTCTTATTATATTTCTGTTGGAAATGTGAAGCCAAAGAGAAGATTACTGTCTTCCTTAATCAATCTCTGTCTCTCTGTCTCTCTCTCTCTGTCTCTCTCTGTCTCTCTCTGTCTCGCTCTGTCTCGCTCTCTCTCTGTCTCTGTCTCGTTCTCCCTCTCTCTGTCTCGTTCTCCCTCTCTCTGTCTCGTTCTCCCTCTCTCTGTCTCGTTCTCCCTCTCTCTGTCTCGTTCTCCCTCTCTCTGTCTCGTTCTCCCTCTCTCTGTCTCGTTCTCCCTCTCTCTGTCTCGTTCTCCCTCTCTCTGTCTCGTTCTCCCTCTCTCTGTCTCGTTCTCTCTGTCTCGTTCTCTCTGTCTCGTTCTCTCTGTCTCGTTCTCTCTGTCTCGTTCTCTCTGTCTCGTTCTCTCTGTCTCGTTCTCTCTGTCTCGTTCTCTCTGTCTCGTTCTCTCTGTCTCGTTCTCCCTCTCTCTGTCTCGTTCTCTCTCTCTCTGTCTCGTTCTCCCTCTCTCTGTCTCGTTCTCTCTCTCTCTGTCTCGTTCTCTCTCTCTGTCTCGTTCTCTCTCTCTCTGTCTCGTTCTCTCTCTCTCTGTCTCGTTCTCTCTGTCTCGTTCTCTCTGTCTCGTTCTCTCTGTCTCGTTCTCTCTGTCTCGTTCTCTCTCTCTCTCTGTCTCGTTCTCTCTGTCTCTGTCTCGTTCTCTCTGTCTCTGTCTCGTTCTCTCTCTCTCTGTCTCGTTCTCTCTCTCTCGATCTCTCTCTCGTTCTCTCTCTCTCTGTCTCGTTCTCTCTCTCTCTGTCTCGTTCTCTCTCTCTCGATCTCTCTCTCGTTCTCTCTCTCTCTGTCTCGTTCTCTCTGTCTCGTTCTCTCTCTTTCTCGTTCTCTCTGTCTCTCTCTCTCTCTCTCTCTCTGTCTCTCTGTCTCTCTCTCTCTCTCTGTCTCGCTCTCTCTCTGTCTCGTTCTCCCTCTCTCTCTGTCTCGTTCTCCCTCTCTCTCTGTCTCGTTCTCCCTCTCTCTCTGTCTCGTTCTCCCTCTCTCTCTGTCTCGTTCTCCCTCTCTCTCTGTCTCGTTCTCCCTCTCTCTCTGTCTCGTTCTCCCTCTCTCTGTCTCGTTCTCCCTCTCTCTGTCTCGTTCTCTCTGTCTCGTTCTCTCTGTCTCGTTCTCTCTCTCTCTGTCTCCCTCTCTCTGTCTCGTTCTCTCTGTCTCGTTCTCTCTGTCTCGTTCTCTCTGTCTCGTTCTCCCTCTCGCTCTCGTTCTCCCTCTCTCTCTCGCTCTTCTCTCTGTCTCGTTCTCGCTCTCTCTCTCTGTCTCGTTCTCGCTCTCTCTCTCTGTCTCGTTCTCGTTCTCTCTGTCTCGTTCTCCCTCTCTCTGTCTCGTTCTCTCTGTCTCGTTCTCTCTGTCTCGTTCTCTCTGTCTCGTTCTCTCTCTCTCTCTCGTTCTCCCTCTCTCTGTCTCGTTCTCTCTCTCTCTGTCTCGTTCTCTCTCTCTCTGTCTCGTTCTCTCTCTCTCTGTCTCGTTCTCTGTCTCGCTCTCTCTCTCTCTCGTTCTCTCTCTGTCTCGTTCTGTCTCGTTCTGTCTCGTTCTCTCTCTCTCTCTCTCTGTCTCTCTGTCTCTCTGTCTCGTTCTCTCTCTCTCTGTCTCTGTCTCTGTCTCGTTCTCCCTCTCTCTGTCTCGTTCTCCCTCTCTCTGTCTCGTTCTCTCTGTCTCTGTCTCGTTCTCTCTCTCTCTGTCTCGTTCTCTCTCTCTCGATCTCTCTCTCGTTCTCTCTCTCTCTGTCTCGTTCTCTCTGTCTCGTTCTCTCTCTTTCTCGTTCTCTCTCTCTCTCTCTCTGTCTCTCTGTCTCTCTGTCTCGCTCTCTCTCTCTCTCTGTCTCGTTCTCCCTCTCTCTCTGTCTCGTTCTCCCTCTCTCTCTGTCTCGTTCTCCCTCTCTCTCTGTCTCGTTCTCCCTCTCTCTCTGTCTCGTTCTCCCTCTCTCTCTGTCTCGTTCTCCCCTCTCTCTGTCTCGTTCTCCCTCTCTCTGTCTCGTTCTCGTTCTCTCTGTCTCGTTCTCGTTCTCTCTGTCTCGTTCTCCCTCTCTCTGTCTCGTTCTCTCTGTCTCGTTCTCTCTGTCTCGTTCTCCCTCTCTCTCTCTCGTTCTCTCTCTCTGTCTCGTTCTCTCTCTCTCTGTCTCGTTCTCTCTCTCTCTGTCTCGTTCTCTCTCTCTCTGTCTCGTTCTCTGTCTCGCTCTCTCTCTCTCTCGTTCTCTCTCTGTCTCGTTCTGTCTCGTTCTGTCTCGTTCTCTCTCTCTCTCTCTCTGTCTCTCTGTCTCTCTGTCTCGTTCTCTCTCTCTCTGTCTCTGTCTCGTTCTCCCTCTCTCTGTCTCGTTCTCCCTCTCTCTGTCTCGTTCTCTCTCTCTCTGTCTCGTTCTCTCTGTCTCGTTCTCCCTGTCTCTGTCTCGTTCTCCCTGTCTCTGTCTCGTTCTCCCTCTCTCTGTCTCGTTCTCCCTCTCTCTGTCTCGTTCTCCCTCTCTCTGTCTCGTTCTCCCTCTCTCTGTCTCGTTCTTCCTCTCTCTGTCTCGTTCTCCCTCTCTCTGTCTCGTTCTCCCTCTCTCTGTCTCGTTCTCCCTCTCTCTGTCTCGTTCTCTCTGTCTCGTTCTCTCTGTCTCGTTCTCTCTGTCTCGTTCTCTCTGTCTCGTTCTCCCTCTCTCTGTCTCGTTCTCTCTCTCTCTGTCTCGTTCTCCCTCTCTCTGTCTCGTTCTCTCTCTCTCTGTCTCGTTCTCTCTCTCTCTGTCTCGTTCTCTCTCTCTCTGTCTCGTTCTCTCTCTCTCTGTCTCGTTCTCTCTCTCTCTCTGTCTCGTTCTCTCTCTCTCTCTGTCTCGTTCTCTCTCTCTCTCTGTCTCGTTCTCTCTGTCTCGTTCTCTGTCTCGTTCTCTCTGTCTCGTTCTCTGTCTCGTTCTCTCTGTCTCGTTCTCTCTCTCTCTCTGTCTCGTTCTCTCTCTCTCTGTCTCGTTCTCTCTGTCTCGTTCTCTGTCTCGTTCTCTCTGTCTCGTTCTCTCTGTCTCTGTCTCGTTCTCTCTGTCTCGTTCTCTCTGTCTCGTTCTCTCTGTCTCGTTCTCTCTGTCTCTGTCTCGTTCTCTCTGTCTCTGTCTCGTTCTCTCTCTCTCTGTCTCGTTCTCTCTCTCTCGATCTCTCTCTCTGTCTCGCTCTCTGTCTCGTTCTCTCTCTCTCTGTCTCGTTCTCTCTGTCTCGTTCTCTCTCTCTCTCTGTCTCGCTCTCTCTCTCTCTCTCTGTCTCGTTCTCCCTCTCTCTCTGTCTCGTTCTCCCTCTCTCTCTGTCTCGTTCTCCCTCTCTCTGTCTCGTTCTCCCTCTCTCTGTCTCGTTCTCTCTGTCTCGTTCTCTCTGTCTCGTTCTCTCTCTCTCTGTCTCCCTCTCTCTGTCTCGTTCTCTCTGTCTCGTTCTCTCTGTCTCGTTCTCTCTGTCTCGTTCTCTCTGTCTCGTTCTCCCTCTCTCTCTCGTTCTCTCTCTCTCGTTCTCGCTCTCTCTCTCTGTCTCGTTCTCGCTCTCTCTCTCTGTCTCGTTCTCGTTCTCTCTGTCTCGTTCTCCCTCTCTCTGTCTCGTTCTCTCTGTCTCGTTCTCTCTGTCTCGTTCTCTCTGTCTCGTTCTCCCTCTCTCTCTCTCGTTCTCTCTCTCTCTGTCTCGTTCTCTCTCTCTCTGTCTCGTTCTCTCTCTCTCTGTCTCGTTCTCTCTCTCTCTGTCTCGTTCTCTGTCTCGCTCTCTCTCTCTCTCGTTCTCTCTCTGTCTCGTTCTGTCTCGTTCTGTCTCGTTCTCTCTCTCTCTCTCTCTCTGTCTCTCTGTCTCGTTCTCTCTCTCTCTGTCTCTGTCTCGTTCTCCCTCTCTCTGTCTCGTTCTCCCTCTCTCTGTCTCGTTCTCTCTCTCTCTCTCTCTGTCTCTGTCTCGTTCTCTCTGTCTCGTTCTCCCTGTCTCTGTCTCGTTCTCTCTGTCTCGTTCTCCCTGTCTCTGTCTCGTTCTCTCTGTCTCGTTCTCTCTGTCTCGTTCTCTCTGTCTCGTTCTCTCTGTCTCGTTCTCTCTGTCTCGTTCTCTCTGTCTCGTTCTCTCTGTCTCGTTCTCTCTGTCTCGTTCTCTCTGTCTCGTTCTCTCTGTCTCGTTCTCTCTGTCTCGTTCTCCCTCTCTCTGTCTCGTTCTCTCTCTCTCTGTCTCGTTCTCTCTCTCTCTGTCTCTTTCTCTCTCTCTGTCTCTCTCTCTCTGTCTCTGTCTCTCTCTCTCTGTCTCGTTCTCCCTGTCTCTGTCTCGTTCTCTCTGTCTCGTTCTCTCTGTCTCGTTCTCCCTCTCTCTGTCTCGTTCTCTCTGTCTCCCTCTCTCTGTCTCGTTCTCCCTCTCTCTGTCTCGTTCTCTCTGTCTCGTTCTCTCTGTCTCGTTCTCCCTCTCTCTGTCTCGTTCTCTCTGTCTCGTTCTCCCTCTCTCTGTCTCGTTCTCTCTGTCTCGTTCTCCCTCTCTCTGTCTCGTTCTCGCTCTCTCTGTCTCGTTCTCTCTCTCTCTGTCTCGCTCTCTCTCTCTGTCTTTCTCTCTCTGTCTCGTTCTCCCTCTCTCTGTCTCGTTCTCTCTCTCTCTCTCTCTGTCTCTCTGTCTCGTTCTCTCTCTCTCTGTCTCTGTCTCTGTCTCGTTCTCCCTCTCTCTGTCTCGTTCTCCCTCTCTCTGTCTCGTTCTCTCTCTCTCTCTGTCTCTGTCTCGTTCTCTCTGTCTCGTTCTCCCTGTCTCTGTCTCGTTCTCTCTGTCTCGTTCTCTCTGTCTCGTTCTCTCTGTCTCGTTCTCTCTGTCTCGTTCTCTCTGTCTCGTTCTCTCTGTCTCGTTCTCTCTGTCTCGTTCTCTCTGTCTCGTTCTCTCTCTCTCTGTCTCGCTCTCTCTCTCTCTCTCTCTGTCTCGCTCTCTCTGTCTCGCTCTCTCTGTCTGTCTCTCTCTCTCTGTCTGTCTCTCTCTCTCTGTCTCGTTCTCTCTCTCTCTGTCTCGTTCTCTCTTTCTCTGTCTCGTTCTCCCTCTCTCGTTCTCCCTCTCTCTGTCTCGTTCTCTCTGTCTCGTTCTCCCTCTCTCTGTCTCGTTCTCCCTCTCTCTGTCTCGTTCTCCCTCTCTCTGTCTCGTTCTCTGTCTCGCTCTCTCTCTCTCTCTGTCTGTCTCTCTCTCTCTGTCTGTCTCTCTCTCTCTGTCTCTCTCTCTCTGTCTGTCTCTCTCTCTCTGTCTCGTTCTCTCTCTCTCTGTCTCGTTCTCTCTTTCTCTGTCTCGTTCTCCCTCTCTCGTTCTCCCTCTCTCTGTCTCGTTCTCCCTGTCTCGTTCTCTCTGTCTCGTTCTCTCTGTCTCGTTCTCTCTGTCTCGTTCTCTCTGTCTCGTTCTCTCTGTCTCGTTCTCTCTGTCTCGTTCTCTCTGTCTCGTTCTCTCTGTCTCGTTCTCTCTGTCTCGTTCTCTCTGTCTCGTTCTCTCTGTCTCGTTCTCTCTGTCTCGTTCTCTCTGTCTCGTTCTCTCTGTCTCGTTCTCTCTGTCTCGTTCTCTCTGTCTCGTTCTCTCTGTCTCGTTCTCTCTGTCTCGTTCTCTCTGTCTCGTTCTCTCTGTCTCTCTCTCTCTGTCTCGTTCTCTCTCTCTCTGTCTCGTTCTCTCTCTCTCTGTCTCGTTCTCTCTCTCTCTGTCTCGTGCTCTCTCTCTCTGTCTCGCTCTCTCTCTCTGTCTCGCTCTCTCTCTCTGTCTCGCTCTCTCTCTCTGTCTCGCTCTCTCTCTCTGTCTCGCTCTCTCTCTCTGTCTCGCTCTCTCTCTCTGTCTCGCTCTCTCTCTCTGTCTCGCTCTCTCTGTCTCGCTCTCTCTCTCTGTCTCGTTCTCTCTCTCTCTGTCTCGTTCTCTCTCTCTGTCTCTGTCTCTGTCTCGCTCTCTCTCTCTCTGTCTCTGTCTCTGTCTCGCTCTCTCTGTCTCGTTCTGTCTCGTTCTGTCTCTCTCTGTCTCGTTCTGTCTCTCTCTGTCTCTCTCTGTCTCTCTCTGTCTCGTTCTCTCTGTCTCGT
>NC_138319.1:30267500-30285000 GCF_965601325.2 Salmo salar | reverse complement strand
TCTCGCTCTCTCTCTCTCTGTCTCGCTCTCTCTCTCTCTGTCTCGCTCTCTCTCTCTCTGTCTCTCTCTCTCTGTCTCGCTCTCTCTGTCTCGCTCTCTCTGTCTAGTTCTCCCTCTCTCTGTCTCGTTCTCTCTGTCTCGTTCTCTCTCTCTCTGTCTCCCTCTCTCTGTCTCGTTCTCTCTGTCTCGTTCTCTCTGTCTCGTTCTCTCTGTCTCGTTCTCTCTGTCTCGTTCTCTCTGTCTCGTTCTCTCTCTCTCTGTCTCGTTCTCTCTCTCTCTGTCTCGTTCTCCCTCTCTGTCTCGTTCTCTCTCTCTCTGTCTCGTTCTCTCTCTCTCTGTCTCGTTCTCTCTCTCTCTGTCTCGTTCTCTCTCTCTCTGTCTCGTTCTCTCTCTCTCTGTCTCGTTCTCTCTCTCTCTGTCTCGTTCTCTCTCTCTGTTCTCTCTCTGTCTCGTTCTCTCTCTCTCTCTCTGTCTCTCTCTGTCTCTGTCTCTGTCTCGTTCTCCCTCTCTCTGTCTCGTTCTCTCTCTCTCTCTCTCTCTGTCTCGTTCTCTCTGTCTCGTTCTCCCTCTCTCTGTCTCGTTCTCTCTGTCTCGTTCTCCCTCTCTCTCTGTCTCGTTCTCTCTCTCTCTGTCTCGTTCTCTCTCTCTCTGTCTCGCTCTCTCTCTCTCTGTCTCGCTCTCTCTCTCTCTGTCTCGCTCTCTCTCTCTCTGTCTCGTTCTCCCTCTCTCTGTCTCGTTCTCTCTGTCTCGTTCTCTCTGTCTCGCTCTCTCTGTCTCGTTCTCTCTGTCTCGCTCTCTCTGTCTCGTTCTCTCTGTCTCGTTCTCCCTCTCTCTGTCTCGTTCTCTCTGTCTCGTTCTCTCTCTCGTTCTCCCTCTCTCTGTCTCGTTCTCCCTCTCTCTGTCTCGTTCTCCCTGTCTCTGTCTCCCTCTCTCTGTCTCGTTCTCTCTGTCTCGTTCTCTCTGTCTCGTTCTCTCTGTCTCGTTCTCTCTGTCTCGTTCTCTCTGTCTCGTTCTCTCTGTCTCGTTCTCTCTGTCTCGTTCTCTCTGTCTCGTTCTCTCTGTCTCGTTCTCTCTGTCTCGTTTTCTCTCTGTCTCGTTCTCTCTCTCTCTGTCTCGTTCTCCCTCTCTGTCTCGTTCTCTCTCTCTCTGTCTCGTTCTCTCTCTCTCTGTCTCGTTCTCTCTCTCTCTGTCTCGTTCTCTCTCTCTCTGTCTCGTTCTCTCTCTCTCTGTCTCGTTCTCTCTCTCTCTCTGTCTCGTTCTCTCTCTCTGTTCTCTCTCTGTCTCGTTCTCTCTCTCTCTCTCTCTCTGTCTCTGTCTCGTTCTCTCTGTCTCGTTCTCCCTCTCTCTGTCTCGTTCTCTCTCTCTCTGTCTCGTTCTCTCTCTCTCTGTCTCGTTCTCTCTCTCTCTGTCTCGCTCTCTCTCTCTCTGTCTCGCTCTCTCTCTCTCTGTCTCGCTCTCTCTCTCTCTGTCTCGTTCTCCCTCTCTCTGTCTCGTTCTCTCTGTCTCGTTCTCTCTGTCTCGTTCTCTCTGTCTCGCTCTCTCTGTCTCGTTCTCTCTGTCTCGTTCTCCCTCTCTCTGTCTCGTTCTCTCTGTCTCGTTCTCTCTCTCGTTCTCCCTCTCTCTGTCTCGTTCTCCCTCTCTCTGTCTCGTTCTCCCTCTCTCTGTCTCGTTCTCCCTCTCTCTGTCTCGTTTTCCCTCTCTCTGTCTCGTTCTCCCTCTCTCTGTCTCGTTCTCCCTCTCTCTGTCTCGTTCTCTCTCTCTCTCTGTCTCGTTCTCTCTCTCTCTGTCTCGTTCTCTCTCTCTCTGTCTCGTTCTCTCTCTCTCTGTCTCGTTCTCCCTGTCTCGTTCTCTCTGTCTCGTTCTCTCTGTCTCGTTCTCTCTGTCTCGTTCTCTCTGTCTCGTTCTCTCTGTCTCGTTCTCTCTGTCTCGTTCTCCCTCTCTCTGTCTCGTTCTCTCTCTCTGTCTCGCTCTCTCTCTCTGTCTCGCTCTCTCTCTCTGTCTCGCTCTCTCTCTCTGTCTCGCTCTCTCTCTCTGTCTCGCTCTCTCTCTCTGTCTCGCTCTCCCTCTCTCTGTCTCGTTCTCTCTCTCTCTGTCTCGTTCTCTCTGTCTCGTTCTCTCTGTCTCGTTCTCTCTGTCTCGTTCTCGTTCTCTCTGTCTCGTTCTCTCTCTCTCTGTCTCGTTCTCTCTCTCTCTGTCTCGTTCTCCCTCTCTCTGTCTCGTTCTCCCTCTCTCTGTCTCGTTTTCCCTCTCTCTGTCTCGTTCTCCCTCTCTCTGTCTCGTTCTCCCTCTCTCTGTCTCGTTCTCTCTCTCTCTCTGTCTCGTTCTCTCTCTCTCTGTCTCGTTCTCTCTCTCTCTGTCTCGTTCTCTCTCTCTCTGTCTCGTTCTCCCTGTCTCGTTCTCTCTGTCTCGTTCTCTCTGTCTCGTTCTCTCTGTCTCGTTCTCTCTGTCTCGTTCTCTCTGTCTCGTTCTCTCTGTCTCGTTCTCCCTCTCTCTGTCTCGTTCTCTCTCTCTGTCTCGCTCTCTCTCTCTGTCTCGCTCTCTCTCTCTGTCTCGCTCTCTCTCTCTGTCTCGCTCTCTCTCTCTGTCTCGCTCTCTCTCTCTGTCTCGCTCTCCCTCTCTCTGTCTCGTTCTCTCTCTCTCTGTCTCGTTCTCTCTGTCTCGTTCTCTCTGTCTCGTTCTCTCTGTCTCGTTCTCGTTCTCTCTGTCTCGTTCTCTCTCTCTCTGTCTCGTTCTCTCTCTCTCTGTCTCGTTCTCTCTGTCTCGCTCTCCCTCTCTCTGTCTCGTTCTCTCTGTCTCGTTCTCTCTGTCTCGTTCTCTCTCTCTCTGTCTCGTTCTCTCTCTCTCTGTCTCGCTCTCTCTCTCTCTGTCTCGCTCTCTCTCTCTCTGTCTCGCTCTCTCTGTCTCGTTCTCCCTCTCTCTGTCTCGTTCTCTCTGTCTCGTTCTCCCTCTCTCTGTCTCCCTCTCTCTGTCTCCCTCTCTCTGTCTCCCTCTCTCTGTCTCGTTCTCTCTGTCTCGTTCTCTCTGTCTCGTTCTCGTTCTCTCTGTCTCGTTCTCTCTCTCTCTGTCTCGTTCTCTCTCTCTCTGTCTCGTTCTCTCTCTCTCTGTCTCGTTCTCTCTCTCTCTGTCTCGTTCTCTCTCTCTCTGTCTCGTTCTCTCTCTCTCTGTCTCGTTCTCTCTCTCTCTGTCTCGTTCTCTCTCTCTCTGTCTCGTTCTCTCTCTCTCTGTCTCGTTCTCTCTCTCTCTGTCTCGTTCTCTCTCTCTCTGTCTCGTTCTCTCTCTCTCTGTCTCGTTCTCCCTCTCTCTGTCTCGTTCTCTCTGTCTCGTTCTCTCTGTCTCGTTCTCTCTGTCTCGTTCTCTCTGTCTCGTTCTCTCTGTCTCGTTCTCTCTGTCTCGTTCTCTCTGTCTCGTTCTCCCTGTCTCTGTCTCGTTCTCTCTGTCTCGTTATCTCTGTCTCGTTCTCCCTCTTTCTGTCTCGTTCTCTCTCTCTCTGTCTCGTTCTCTCTCTCTCTGTCTCGTTCTCTCTCTCTGTTCTCTCTCTCTCTGTCTCGTTCTCTCTCTCTGTCTCTCTCTGTCTCTGTCTCTCTCTGTCTCTGTCTCGTTCTCCCTCTCTCTGTCTCTCTCTGTCTCTGTCTCTCTCTGTCTCTGTCTCGTTCTCTGTCTCTGTCTCGCTCTCTCTCTCTCTGTCTCGCTCTCTCTCTCTCTGTCTCGCTCTCTCTCTCTCTGTCTCGTTCTCCCTCTCTCTGTCTCGTTCTCTCTGTCTCGTTCTCTCTGTCTCGTTCTCCCTGTCTCGTTCTCCCTGTCTCTGTCTCGTTCTCTCTGTCTCGTTCTCTCTGTCTCGTTCTCCCTCTCTCTGTCTCGTTCTCCCTCTTTCTGTCTCGTTCTCCCTCTCTCTGTCTCGTTCTCTCTCTCTCTGTCTCGTTCTCTCTCTCTCTGTCTCGTTCTCTCTCTCTGTCTCGTTCTCTCTCTCTCTCTGTCTCGCTCTCTCTCTCTCTGTCTCGCTCTCTCTCTGTCTCGCTCTCTCTCTCTCTGTCTCGCTCTCTCTCTCTCTGTCTCGCTCTCTCTCTCTCTGTCTCGCTCTCTCTCTCTCTGTCTCGCTCTCTCTCTCTCTGTCTCGTTCTCTCTCTCTCTGTCTCGTTCTCTCTGTCTCGTTCTCTCTGTCTCGCTCTCTCTCTCTGTCTCGCTCTCGCGCTCTCTCTCTCTCTCTCTCTGTCTCGTGTTCTCTCTCTCTGTCTCGCGCTCTCTCTCTCTCTGTCTCGTGTTCTCTCTGTCTCGCTCTCTCTCTCTGTCTCGTTCTCTCTCTCTGTCTCGTTCTGTCTCTGTATCGTTCTCTCGTTCTCTCTCTCTGTCTCTCTCTGTCTCTGTCTCTCTCTGTCTCTGTCTCGTTCTCCCTCTCTCTGTCTCGTTCTCTCTCTCTCTCTCTCTCTGTCTCGTTCTCTCTGTCTCGTTCTCCCTCTCTCTGTCTCGTTCTCTCTCTCTCTGTCTCGTTCTCTCTCTCTCTGTCTCGTTCTCTCTCTCTCTGTCTCGTTCTCTCTCTCTCTGTCTCGTTCTCTCTCTCTGTCTCGTTCTCTCTCTCTCTGTCTCGTTCTCTCTCTCTCTGTCTCGTTCTCCCTCTCTCTGTCTCGTTCTCCCTCTCTCTGTCTCGTTCTCCCTCTCTCTCTCTGTCTCGTTCTCCCTCTCTCTGTCTCGTTCTCCCTCTCTCTGTCTCGTTCTCTCTCTCTGTCTCGTTCTCTCTCTCTGTCTCGTTCTCCCTCTCTCTGTCTCGTTCTCCCTCTCTCTGTCTCGTTCTCTCTCTCTCTGTCTCGTTCTCTCTCTCTCTGTCTCGTGCTCTCTCTCTCTGTCTCGTGCTCTCTCTCTCTGTCTCGTGCTCTCTCTCTCTGTCTCGTTCTCTCTCTCTCTGTCTCGTTCTCTCTCTGTATCGTTCTCTCGTTCTCTCGTTCTGCCTCTGCGGGTTTCAGTGTCTCTGGTGGTTATCTTCTAAAGTGGCTGTTTGGTTTGTTATTTTCTTTTTGGGATCATTTTAATTACATGTTATGCTCTACAAGTAAACTGTATGATACACTGAAATGAAGAAGGCGGGACCCATATTGTTATGTACATTTGAAATTGGTGTCATGAAATAATAAAACATAAAACAAACAATTGTGTACTCATGTACACCTGCTTATGCTGATTATTGTGTCTGTATATGTATGCATGTAAAAACATCCTTTTAATACAGAGCTCAAAGTTTAAGCAGGTGTTCAGAGTAATAAACCTTGGTAAATACACAGAATCCCCCCTCATCTTTCACACACAGCCGCAACTTCTAAGAGCTTTATGTCCCTTTGTCTGTCCAGGATTCCAAAGTTCACTAGCTGGGACAGACTCTGAAACCATTTACAGAGTCCTTGCACTAGTATACAGTGTGAAGCTATGTGCTCTCCTGTCAATGTATCACCGTAACCCCACCCCTCATACAGAACAGTATTAGCATATTCCCTCTAATATTTAACTTGTTGCTGATAACATCACCAGGTGGACAAATAATTGATGTAGTTGAGAGCAGTGTACCGTGTGGGTAGGAATGGAACATAGTGGGAGCATGCTGGTATTTGTTTGTGTCTGTGTGGGCGCGAGTGAGAGTATGGCTGATTGCATGAGAGCTTAGCTGTGTTTGCAGTGTGTCAGAGGAGGCTTTAAGCCTAACTTTGGTGAATGATGACTTGGGTCCTGTGTTTTAATTTCACTGACTACAACGTGTTTGTGTGGCGAGTCAGAAGATCATGTCTGTTTCCAAAGCACACAGCAGAGACAAGAAGCTTTTAAACAGCTTCTACCCACAAGCCATAAGACTCCTGAACAGCTAATTAAATGGCTACCCAGACTATTTGCATTGCCCCCCCCCCCCCCCCCCTTCCTTTTACACCACTGCTACTCTCTGTTATCTATGCATAGTCACTTTAATAACTCTACCTACATGTACATATTACCTCAACTAAACGGTGCCCCCCTGTATATAGTCTCGCTATTGTTATTTTACTGCTGCTCTTCAATTACTTTTTACTTTTATTTCTTACCTGTATTTTTTGTTTTAGCTGCGTTGTTGGTTAGGGGCTCGTAAGTAAGCATTTCACTGTAGGGTTTATACCTGTTGTATTCGGCGCATGTGACTAATAACATTTGATTTTATTTGAATTGGTCTTCAAGTCGCAACCATATGATTCCCTTCTACTGTTTCTACTGCTCTCTGCCCTTTAGGGGTTGTGTGTGGGTGGGTGTTGTGCACGCGTTTGCCAGTGACACCTGCAAACAGGATAAGGAACCCTTTGAGCCGAGTCCAGCACTGTGGTCACTTCTATGGCCGAAAATACACAGTCACATTCCGGGTGTGGCAGACCACGAGCATGTATTAATGGAACCTTTCCTGGTTGTCCAGGTTTTACTCTCACTTTGTAAGTGGGTTGCCTGTTGCAGAAGTTAGGGTGGGTGGAGCTTTATTTGCCGAACATGCCCAATAAATCACTTTGCTTTGGCCTTTTGGGCAATGTTTAGCCAGACAGACAGACATAAACACAGGCAGACAGACAGGCAGATGGCTCTGTGGCGTTAGCTGTGTTTGGTATTAGAGGCTAACTGAAGCCTTGAACTGTGCATGTTGTGTGTTAGCGATATGTTCAGAGTTTAACTTGAAACATTTAATTGCTACTCTAGTCAGTTCCAGCTCCTAATTGCCACTCTGCTAACTGTAGATAGGCCCCGCCTACTAAGCGATGGCTTACGGGAAGGGCCAGAGAGATGGAGAGAGAGAGAGGGGGCAAAAGACAGAACAGAGTGAAGCACTTCCAAGTGACTCTAACTGGAAAAAATATATTTCTCCATTTAGTGTCGTTGTAAAGGTCTCATCAATGAAAGAGGCCAACTCCTCTTTTGCCGCTTTTCCTTCCAGTTCTCTGCTGCCAACGACTGGAACGAATTGCTGCCAAACATACCCTCGTAAAACTGCCTGTCCTACCGATCCTTGACTTCGGCGATGTCATTTACAAAATAGCATCCAACACTACTCAGCAAATTGAATGCAGTCTATCACAGTGCCATCGTCGCCAAACCCACTGGCTCCAGGTCATCTATAAGGCAGGGCTTTACCTAGCAAAGACTTATCTCAGATCACTGGTCACCACAGCAGCACCCACCCGTAGCATGCGCTCCAGCAGGTATATTTCACTGGTCATCCCCAAAGCCAACACCTCCTTTGGCTGCCTTTCCTTCCAGTTCTCTGCTGCCAATGACTGGAACGAATTGCAAAAATCACTGAAGCTGGAGTCTTATATCTCCCTCACTAACTTTAAGCATCAGCTGTCAGAGCAGCTTACCGATCATTGCACCTGTACATAGCCCATCTGTAAATAGCCCACCAAACTACCTCATCCCCATATTGTTATTTTTTATTTTTTGCTCCTTTGCACCCCAGTATCTCTACTTGCACACTCATCTTCTGCACATCTATCACTCCAGTGTTTAATTGCTAAATTTTAACTATTTTACTCTGGCCTATTTATTGTCTTACCTCCCTAATCTTACTACATTTGCACACACTGTATATAGACTTTTCTATTGTGTTATTGACTGTACGTTTGTTTATCCCATGTGTAACTCTGTGTTGTTTGTGTCGCACTGCTTTGCTTTATCTTAACTTGTTCTCAACTGGCCTACCTGGTTAAATAAAGGTGAATTTTATTATAATAATAGTAAATTTTATTGACATAGAAAATAACTTACATTGAAGTGTAGGCGTATAACTGTATAACAGGAACAATAGCAGCAAATCATATACAGTGTATACAAACGGAGAGTATATCTTTATATATATCAGATATGACTTCACTCATACAACACATCCCTGCTTCTTTGGATCATCGTTATCCGAAGCAAAGTTTCACGGAATCCTGGAATGACCTACAGTAATTAGAAGTTCACCTGTCTGCTCTGTGTTCCTGGAGCATGGAATTAGAAGATTTCCTTTTCTCAAGTTCCAGAGAATGCTTCCAGGAAATATCCCCCCCTCTCACACCTAGAAAAAAATAAAAATACAAGAATTTGCATTTGAGGTTATGCTGGTCCCTTGTATGAGAGAGAGAGAGAGAGAGAGAGAGAGAGAGAGTGAACAACAGAGAAAGAGAGAGAGTGAACGAGAGAGAGCGGTAGGAGGGGTGAGTAAATGTGAAGAAAGCCATTCTTCTAATCTAAAGTGACGGTTATGCAAATATTAAATTATAGCTGGAGGCTTAGAATGGATGCAGGAGGGGTAGAGCTGAGAGTGGAGTACAGACAGGAGAGCAGAGGGAGGAGAGGTGGGAGGGAGAGAGAGAGAGAGAGAGAGAGGATAAATTAGGCTGGTACAAAGGGTCCCCAAACACATATCACATACCCACCAGCCAAGGGGTCTGAACCTTTATGGCACAATAGGTATTGTGTTTACCCTATGAATGTAGGGTCAGTGGTTCAAACCTTAGAATATCACCCCTAAATCTGGTTTGTGCATTGTTTTCATTGCAATGAATACATTACAGCACTCACCACAGAATGTCATGTTAATTTAAGACAGTGGAGAAGAAGAGACAGCCTAGACGTATGAAGTTATGTGGATTTAGATAGTTTATATGGGTTCATTTAAATGTGAAAGCACATTACTTTAACTGTGAGACGCAAAGCATCTCACACATGTATGAGGCAATCAAAACACACACAGGGGGGTTACAAGGGCATAGGAGGAGTTTAGACTATCTCTCCCCCCTAGTAAGCTTACTCTGTTTTCAGAAGCTTGCTCAGACAAGAGGCAGCTCACTCCAGAGTGCGTTGGTGAGGAGAGAGGAGAGCAGAGCGTGCATTACCGGGCATGCGGAGCGAGAATGATATATGGGTCTGGAGGCTCCTTGCAGTACCCCCAAAGATCCCCAGCCTTACAGACAAACCACACTGATTCCTTTGAATGTCGACAATATCGATCATCCTAAATCTGTACAAGACAACTGGATTTCTTCTCTTTTCTGGTGTGTGAATAATCAGGAGAGATGAGAGTTCACTTCTCCACCTGTTGGATATTTCAAGGCTGGATCATCCATCTGGTTCTCACTCTGTGCACACAGGTAAGTCAAACATGCATACATCGAATAAGTGCTGCATATAGATTAGAATAGTTTGATTGTGTATTCTGGATATTGACACTAGCCATTGCAAGACAACTGTTTTAGTTGATGTATCAAATGTTTTCTGTCCTCTAGATCTAGCCTACACTGTGATATTTTGTTGTTGTTTTAACTAAATATTATTATTTAAGTAATAATGCTTTTTTTGTTTACTCAACTCTTTGGTGAAAGTGTTACCTGAATTTAACATTTTTAGTTGGCCCAATCTTAGCTCCTATATGAGAAGATGTAGGCAAAAATTCTGTATATTTAAAATGATGTGTCTTTGCTTGAATTGACTCATATGTTCATTCAACTAGAAATTATTATTTTGGCATCTTAACTAAAACAGAAGTTACACACAGTGCTTTTAACATACAATGTTTTCAACTTACACATTGGACATACATGATTACATTGTGCATGGTAATTTATACAATTATTATTCAACATGTCCTCATCTGGGATTTGAACTCACAACCTCTTTGTTCACAGCATTCCAATCTTCCTGTATTGCAGCCATGTCTGTGTCAATTTCTGATCGAACCTGTATTGCTACAATTTACACTTCAAAGTAAATCTTAGCTCTGTTAAAAACACACTGAAGAAAAACTACGATATTTAGCATAGTGATTCAGGAGTAACATTAAAACATAATAACATGCCCCAGCAACATTAGACAACTATACAGAAAAACCTCAAATTGTTGAAATAAGTCAATCAAATCAGTGGTGAGAGAATAGTCAGATGAAATGATAATAGTAGATGAAATGATAATAGTAGATGAAATGATAATAGTAGATGAAATGATAATTGACACAGCCATGGTGGCGTAGCAGGAAGCTCGGATTGTGTTGGACCGAGGTTGTGAGTTCAAATCCCAGATGAGGACATGTTTGAATAATAATTACTGTATAAATGAACATGCACAATGTAATCACGTATGTCAAGGTGTGTCTAAATGTAAAACATTGGATGTCAAAAGCACTGTGTGTGTAACTACTTGCACAGCCTTCTTTAGTTCAAATACCCAAACAATAATTCATAGTTGAACGAACATGTGAGACAACTTGAGCAAAAACATAATTTTAAATTGACTGAATTTTTGCCAAAGTATTCTCAAGTTGGAGCTAATTTTGGGCAACAATTTTTTGGGGATTCAGGTAACACTTGGACCGAAAAGTTTAGTAAACAAACAAAAAGGCTGTGGAACTAGTTACTTATTAGTAATTAGTTGAAACAACTACATTTGTGGGTGTTTTTTTGTTGTACAGTTTCCATCTAGCCATTGTTATTGTTCTGGTGTAGTTGAGAGAAAAATATACATTGGAAGATATGTTTATGTTCCAGCAATGACTGGAAACCGTTATGTTGGCGTCGTGTCCACACGCTCCCGCCCCTCTCCCGGTCCCGGTAAACCTCAGAAGCCGTGTAAAACTGGATGCATTCTTGCTGGCCTTGTTTTTACCGGACGTTCCCGTTTCCATTCCAATGCATCGCGATGGGTTATGGTTGTGGGAATGACGAAGATTGGTGTGGTTATTTGGGTGTACAGTAGGTTATAGACTGTTATTGGTGTGGTTATTTGGGTGTACAGTAGGTTATAGCCTGTTATTGGTGTGGTTATTTGGGTGTACAGTAGGTTATAGCCTGTTATTAGTGTGGTTATTTGGGTGTACAGTAGGTTATAGACTGTTATTGGTGTGGTTATTTGGGTGTACAGTAGGTGATAGCCTGTTATTGGTGTGGTTATTTGGGTGTACAGTAGGTTATAGCCTGTTATTGGTGTGGTTATTTGGGTGTACAGTAGGTTATAGCCTGTTATTGGTGTGGTTATTTGGGTGTACAGTAGGTGATATCCTGTAATTGGTGTGGTTATTTGGGTGTACAGTAGGTTATAGCCTGTTATTGGTGTGGTTATTTGGGTGTACAGTAGGTTATAGCCTGTTATTGGTGTGGTTATTTGGGTGTACAGTAGGTTATAGCCTGTTATTGGTGTGGTTATTTGGGTGTACAGTAGGTGATATCCTGTAATTGGTGTGGTTATTTGGGTGTACAGTAGGTTATAGCCTGTTATTGGTGTGGTTATTTGGGTGTACAGTAGGTTATAGCCTGTTATTGGTGTGGTTATTTGGGTGTACAGTAGGTGATATCCTGTAATTGGTGTGGTTATTTGGGTGTACAGTAGGTTATAGACTGTTATTGGTGTGGTTATTTGGGTGTACAGTAGGTTATAGACTGTTATTGGTGTGGTTATTTGGGTGTACAGTAGGTTATAGACTGTTATTGGTGTGGTTATTTGGGTGTACAGTAGGTTATAGCCTGTTATTGGTGTGGTTATTTGGGTGTACAGTAGGTTATAGCCTGTTATTGGTGTGGTTATTTGGGTGTACAGTAGGTTATAGCCTGTTATTGGTGTGGTTATTTGGGTGTACATCAGGTTATAGCCTGTTATTGGTGTGGTTATTTGGGTGTACAGTAGGTTATAGACTGTTATTGGTGTGGTTATTTGGGTGTACAGTAGGTTATAGCCTGTTATTGGTGTGGTTATTTGGGTGTACAGTAGGTTATAGCCTGTTATTGGTGTGGTTATTTGGGTGTACAGTAGGTTATAGCCTGTTATTGGTGTGGTTATTTGGGTGTACAGTAGGTTATAGCCTGTTATTGGTGTGGTTATTTGGGTGTACAGTAGGTTATAGACTGTTATTGGTGTGGTTATTTGGGTGTACAGTAGGTGATAGACTGTTATTGGTGTGGTTATTTGGGTGTACAGTAGGTGATATCCTGTAATTGGTGTGGTTATTTGGGTGTACAGTAGGTTATAGCCTGTTATTGGTGTGGTTATTTGGGTGTACAGTAGGTTATAGCCTGTTATTGGTGTGGTTATTTGGGTGTACAGTAGGTTATAGCCTGTTATTGGTGTGGTTATTTGGGTGTACAGTAGGTTATAGCCTGTTATTGGTGTGGTTATTTGGGTGTACAGTAGGTTATAGACTGTTATTGGTGTGGTTATTTGGGTGTACAGTAGGTTATAGACTGTTATTGGTGTGGTTATTTGGGTGTACAGTAGGTTATAGCCTGTTATTGGTGTGGTTATTTGGCTGTACAGTAGGTTATAGACTGTTATTGGTGTGGTTATTTGGGTGTACAGTAGGTTATAGACTGTTATTGGTGTGGTTATTTGGGTGTACAGTAGGTTATAGACTGTTATTGGTGTGGTTATTTGGGTGTACAGTAGGTTATAGCCTGTTATTGGTGTGGTTATTTGGGTGTACAGTAGGTTATAGACTGTTATTGGTGTGGTTATTTGGGTGTACAGTAGGTTATAGCCTGTTATTGGTGTGGTTATTTGGGTGTACAGTAGGTTATAGCCTGTTATTGGTGTGGTTATTTGGGTGTACAGTAGGTTATAGACTGTTATTGGTGTGGTTATTTGGGTGTACAGTAGGTTATAGCCTGTTATTGGTGTGGTTATTTGGGTGTACAGTAGGTTATAGACTGTTATTGGTGTGGTTATTTGGGTGTACAGTAGGTTATAGCCTGTTATTGGTGTGGTTATTTGGCTGTACAGTAGGTTATAGACTGTTATTGGTGTGGTTATTTGGGTGTACAGTAGGTTATAGACTGTTATTGGTGTGGTTATTTGGGTGTACAGTAGGTTATAGCCTGTTATTGGTGTGGTTATTTGGGTGTACAGTAGGTTATAGCCTGTTATTGGTGTGGTTATTTGGGTGTACAGTAGGTTATAGACTGTTATTGGTGTGGTTATTTGGGTGTACAGTAGGTTATAGCCTGTTATTGGTGTGGTTATTTGGGTGTACAGTAGGTTATAGCCTGTTATTGGTGTGGTTATTTGGGTGTACAGTAGGTTATAGACTGTTATTGGTGTGGTTATTTGGGTGTACAGTAGGTTATAGCCTGTTATTGGTGTGGTTATTTGGGTGTACAGTAGGTTATAGCCTGTTATTGGTGTGGTTATTTGGGTGTACAGTAGGTTATAGCCTGTTATTGGTGTGGTTATTTGGGTGTACAGTAGGTTATAGCCTGTTATTGGTGTGGTTATTTGGGTGTACAGTAGGTTATAGACTGTTATTGGTGTGGTTATTTGGGTGTACAGTAGGTTATAGCCTGTTATTGGTGTGGTTATTTGGGTGTACAGTAGGTTATAGCCTGTTATTGGTGTGGTTATTTGGGTGTACAGTAGGTTATAGCCTGTTATTGGTGTGGTTATTTGGGTGTACAGTAGGTTATAGCCTGTTATTGGTGTGGAAATAGGGGATAAAGTATGATGAGGGTATGACGTTCCTTATAAAGACATGCTCAGTTTTGGCACTGTTCAGATAGATTAAACGTTTATTTTGCATACAGAAAGCTGCATCAAATTCAGGAAATAGGCAGTATTTTGGTCAGAAGATGAAGATTTTATGTCCATTCTTGGTATGTTATTGTTTAGTTCTTTAGGTTCACTGTGTCCTGGTGGAAGTATGTATGAGGTTGAGGTCTATTTGGTTGGCACTAGAGATGTGACTGCAGGCTTGGCTTGGCTGGAGGCCCCTCACACAGCCCCTAAGTCACTGTGTGTGTGTGTGTGTGTGTGTGTGTGTGTGTGTGTGTGTGTGTGTGTGTGTGTGTGTGTGTGTGTGTGTGTGTGTGTGTGTGTGTGTGTGTGTGTGTGTGTGTGTGTGTGTGTGTGTGTGTGTGTGTGTGTGTGTGTGTGTGTGCGCGTGCGCGCGTGCGTGCGGCTTCTGTCTTGTAACTGTAAGTTAGAATCATGTGGGTTTGCCTGGAAGATGAAGGAGTTTTTCTCTTCCCTGTTTCCCCACCCCCTCATGCAGGTTTATGTTGCAACTTTCTGAGCAATAGGCTGCATGTCAGATATAGCATTGAGAAATACAGGAACTACAATTGCGGTCAAATATATTGGCAGCCTTGCACTTTGCAATGGAGCAGCAGAATGTTCTGTTTACTGTCCACATCAAGAGATTAACAGACATTATTTAGACAGAGATAGCTGTTCTAAATAGCTGTTCCATGGTTTGTTAACCATCAGTAAAATGTTTTAAAGTCATCATTTATGTCACTTGCTTATTAGCATGAAAAGACATGAGATTATCATGCAGTAACTTCGCTGAGTACCTTAGAGGTAACTGCCAACATATAGAAAGCAGCAACTAAAGCTGTCTTAAAATAGGGTGTTGGGTAACCACGAGCCGCCAGAACAGTTTAAGTGCGCCTTGGCATACAGTACCAGTCAAAAGTTTGGAAACACCTACTCATTCCAGGGCTTTTCTTTATTTTTACTATTTTCTACATTGTAGAATAATAGTGAAGACATCAAAACTATGAAATAACACATATGGAATAATTTAGTAACCAAAAAAGTGTTAAACAAATCAAAATATATTTGATAAGTGAGATTCTTCAAAGTAGCCATTATTTGCCTTGATGACAGCTTGAGGTAGTCAGATAGAATGCATTTCAATTAACAGGTGTGCCTTGTTAAAAGTTAATTTGTTGAATTTCTTTCCTTCTTACTGGGTTTGAGACAATCAGTTGTGTTGTGATTTATTTAAAATTCAAGGCACACTTAACCAGCATGGCTACCACAGCATTCTGCAGCGATATGCCATCCCATCTGTTTAGCACTTAGTGGGACTATAATTTGTTTTTCAACACGATAATGACCCAACAACCTCCAGGCTGTGTAGGGGCTATTTGACCAAGAAGGAGAGTGATGGAGTGCTGCATCAGATGACCGGGCCTCCACAATCACCTGACCTCAACCCAATTGAGATGGTTTGGGATGAGTTGGCCCGCAGGGTGAAGGAAAAGCAGCCAACAAGTGCTCAGCATATGTGGGAACTCTTTCAAGACTGTTGGAAAAGCATTCCAGGTGAAGCTGGTTGAGAGAATGCCAAGAGTGTGCAAAAATGTCATCAAGGCAAAGGGTGGCTACTTTGAAGAATCACAAATATAAAATATATTTTGATTTGTTTAACACTTTTTTGGTTACTACATTATTCCATATGTGTTATTTCATAGTTTTGATTTCTTCACTATTATTCTACAATGTAGAAAATAGTAAAAATAAAGAAAAATCCTTGAATGAGTTGGTGTGTCCAAACTTTTGACTGATACAGTAGATTCTACAAGTGTCTGGAACTCTATCCAAGGGTTGCGACACCATTTTTCTACGAGAAATTCCATAATTTTGTGTTTTTTTGGTGGTGGAAAACGCTCTCAAGCACCGCTCCAGAATCTCTAATAAGTGTTCAATTAGGTTGTGACTGACACACACACACACACAGAATACACCCTTTAAACCCCCTATGCGCATTTGAGACCCCGTTTTCAGAGTCTCTGAGTACTGTTCTTCTAGCCATGGTAGCCAAAATAATTGGCAACTGGGCACTTTTATACATGACCCTAAGCACGACGGGACATTTTAATTGGTTAATTAACTCAGGAACCACACCTGTCTGGAAGCACCTGCTTTCAATATACTTTGTATCACTCATTTAAGTGTTTATTTTATTTTACTTATTTGTAGATTAAAATCTCGAGACTACAAAGATCCAGGTGTAAAATCCTTAAAGTAACGAGTGAAAATCTCACTTTTAAAAGTTCATATTCTGTTAACTCATACCTAAATAATGTTGTTGATTCATCCTATACTCGTATTTGTGGCCAAAGCATTATTAATTGTAGAAAAAACACTTTAGAAAAGCCAACCTCCAACTTGTATCTCAAAGAGAGGATGAGCTGGCCAATTGGTGGTCTACTTGCATGAATATGTTTACTGAACGGTGTACACCCACACCATTCCAAAACAGAAAAGTGGATTTTTAACATAGTTATTTATAATTATTTGGAAGGAAAACTATTTCAGTCTTATTGTAATTAAATATAGGTCATATTTCTTAGAAATCTGGAAGTGGTCAGTTCATTTAATGTGAGGGAGGTTGGCCAGGAGTCAGGTTTGTCTGTGAAGAAGGTTGGCCAGGAGTCAGGTTTGTCTGTGAGGGAGTTTGGCCAGGATTCAGGTTTAGCTGTGAGGGACGTTGGCCAGGAGTCAGGTTTAGCTGTGAGGGAGATTGGCCAGGAGTCAGGTTTGTCTGTGAAGGATGTTGGCCAGGAGTCAGGTTTGCCTGTGAGGGAGGTTGGCCTGGAGTCAGGTTTGCTGTGAGGGAGGTTGGCCAGGAGTCAGGTTTGCCTGTGAGGGAGGTTGGCCAGAAGTCAGGTTTAGCTGTGAGGGAGGTTGGCCAGGAGTCAGGTTTAGCTGTGAGGGAGGTTGGCCAGGAGTCAGAGCTTGGCGTGGCAGTTATGCAAATCAGCCAGCACGCTGAGAAAGACTGGAATGTATCTCACATGATAGGAGATTATATGAATCAGGGATCACAGATCTCTCTCCCCTCTCTCTCTTTCTCTCTCTTTCTCTCTCTTTCTTTCTTTCTTTCTTTTTTTCTTTCTTTCTCTCTCTCTCTCGCTTTCTCACTCTCTCTTTCTCTTCCTCTCTCTCTCTCTCTCTCTCTCTTGGTGGGTCACAACAGAAGAAAAACTCAAAGGCTTTTTGATCGGTCAAAGCACACACAAAAACAGTTTGGCATCCAGACAGTTTGGGAACCGCTGTCTGTATGTAACTGAACTGACTGTAGTTGCACTCTCAGATAAAGTTAGGAAGGTTGTTTCGTCTATATTACATCCTGGCCCGTCTCTCTCTGTATAGCCTGTAATCATTTAGGGTGGATCTGGCCATGCTCTTATATATTTAGGGAATGAAAACATATTGCAACAATGTCTCATAATTATTGCCTGATGTTCGGAGGCAGCTAAAACAGAAATACGATTCCCAGCATTCTTTTGGTTTCCTGTCCCCTTTCGCCCAGAACCACGTCTCCATTCTTCGCCCACCTCCTTTCTTTGTTTTTATCCCACTATAAGATTGTCTTCTCTGTGGATGTATGGGAACTGTGTCCTTCTCGTCATCTCCTTTCTTCTAACACATGTTGATCATTATGACTGTGGTCACAACTATGATTGGCGTTCATCGTTAAAAGAAAAACAGTGACTCATGTCAGACACTCTGTGGAAGTAATTAAACACTTGTTGGGATTTGTGTAATCATGTCTTTGGGACACTGCAGATGCACAGACGAAACAGTTTATCATTGGGGGGTTTCAAAAGGTTGGTTTCAGACAGTCAGCTGATTCGTTCTGGGATGCAGCTTAAGTTGACTTGCCTAGTTAAATAAAGGTTAAATAAATTGGCTAGAGACTTTGTTTTGTTTACTTGGTGGGTCACAAGAAAAACTCCAAGGTGAAAAGCTTTAAATTCGTTTT
>NC_138319.1:30077500-30265000 GCF_965601325.2 Salmo salar | reverse complement strand
TATCCGTCGGCCCGTCAAATGTACGACTCCCATTGAGAAAGCATTGGAAATCACGTATTGGGATAATACCAGCGGGCCAGTCTGGCCTCCCTCTAACCCGCTCTCTCTCCCCCAGGGTCCTATGTGTTTGCAGAGTGTGCTGGGTACTCTGACACAAAGTGTCGTCCGTGTGGCAGTGATGAGTACCAGCCTGACTGGACCAACGAGACCAAGTGTCTGCCTCAGAAGTTCTGTGACACAGGTCAGTAGTTGACTGGGCCTTTGCCTGGGGGGAGTCAGGAGTCTAGCCGGGTGACTGGGCCTTGGTCTGGGGGGAGTCAGGAGTCTAGCCGGGTGACTGGGCCTTGGTCTGGGGGGAGTCAGGAGTCTAGCTGGGTGACTGGGCCTTGGTCTGGGGGGAGTCAGGAGTCTAGCTGGGTGACTGGGCCTTGGTCTGGGGGGAGTCAGGAGTCTAGCTGGGTGACTGGGCCTTGGTCTGGGGGGAGTCAGGAGTCTAGCTGGGTGACTGGGCCTTGGTCTGGGGGGAGTCAGGAGTCTAGCTGGGTGACTGGGCCTTGGTCTGGGGGGAGTCAGGAGTCTAGCTGGGTGACTGGGCCTTGGTCTGGGGGGAGTCAGGAGTCTAGCCGGGTGACTGGGCCTTGGTCTGGGGGGAGTCAGGAGTCTAGCTGGGTGACTGGGCCTTGGTCTGGGGGGAGTCAGGAGTCTAGCTGGGTGACTGGGCCTTGGTCTGGGGGGAGTCAGGAGTCTAGCTGGGTGACTGGGCCTTGGTCTGGGGGGAGTCAGGAGTCTAGCTGGGTGACTGGGCCTTGGTCTGGGGGGAGTCAGGAGTCTAGCCGGGTGACTGGGCCTTGGTCTGGGGGGAGTCAGGAGTCTAGCTGGGGGACTGGGCCTTGGTCTGGGGGGAGTCAGGAGTCTAGCCGGGTGACTGGGCCTTGGTCTGGGGGGAGTCAGGAGTCTAGCTGGGTGACTGGGCCTTGGTCTGGGGGGAGTCAGGAGTCTAGCCGGGTGACTGGGCCTTGGTCTGGGGGGAGTCAGGAGTCTAGCTGGGTGACTGGGCCTTGGTCTGGGGGGAGTCAGGAGTCTAGCTGGGGGAGTCAGTAGTCTATTGCTGAAGCTTTGTTTTCTAGTCAGTTTCAACTGGTGTTTGTCTGACATTTTATACAAGCATTTTGGAGATGCTGATGTCTATGGTGTCTGCTGACCTCTAACCCCTGACCTGTGTGTGGCCTCCAGGTAAGGGCTTTAACCGTGTGAGGCCCAGTAACCGCCTGGCTGCAGTACCCTGTCAGTGTAAACCTGGTTTACAGTGTTCTCCCATCAACTGTGAGTTCTGTGAGAAGATTCCTTCCTGTGGACCAGGATATGGACTGGAGACTGACACTGGTGAGAGAGAGATACACACACACACATGCAGGAATGCATATATACACACACACACACACAAAACCACACACACATACACATCTGTGTCGCTACTGTTGTCAGCAGTCCAGTTGGGTTACTCTTTCTCCTCTGTTGTCTGTGTTTTAAACTCAGAGTCGGGCAGGAGAACTTGTGTTGCGTGCAAGAGAGGACATTTTTCTCCCAACACCTCTATGGAACCATGCAGTCTGTGGACCAAGTGAGTTAACACACACACACACACACATACTGTACACCATGTCCCGTCATACACAGATTTTTCCCTGGGTGCTCGTATTTTTAGTCCAGTGTGCCCAAGTGAGACAGGAACAGGGTTCTGCAGGCGCCCAAAGCTCCACCGCATCAGTGTTCTGACTAATGCCGCACCACTTCCCCGGAACACAAAGCTGCTTCTACCACTGTCTGGCTCTGTGGTGAACCAATAGAAAGAACAGAGAGGGAGAGAGAGGGAAAGAGAGCAGAGAGAGAAGGAGAGAGAGGGTGAGGGATGTGGGGAAGAGGGAGATGGAGAAAGAGAGTGAAAGATATCTTAAACGTTCAAGCAGACAACCTAAGAAAATGTAAAACAATGACAAATGTTTTGATGAAGAATGGAAAAACCTAAGAAAGAAATTGAGTAACCTATCCAAACAGAGACCCAGAAAACCTGAACCTACGCCTTCACTATGGTGAGTCACTAAAACAATACAGAAATACACTACGGAAAAAGAAGGAACAGCACGTCAGAAATCAGCTCAATGTAACTGAAGAATCCATAGAATCTAACCACTTCTGGGAAAATAGGAAAACACTAAACAAACAACAACACGAAGAGTATCCAATATGGAGATATGTGGATAATCCACTTCTCCAATCTTTTTGGTTCTATCACAAAGAACAAACAGCAAAAACATATACATGATCAAATACAAATCTTAGAATCAACTACTAAAGACTACCAGAACCCATTGGATTCTCCAATTACATTGAATGAACTATAGGACAAAATACAAACCATCCAACCCAAAAAGGCCTGTGGTGCTGAGGGAAAAACATATGACGTTATAAAATCTATGTACACAAACAACAAGTGTACAACGTGAAACACCAAATAATGCATACAGAGCAGAATTAGGCCGATACCCGCTAATTATCAAAATCCAGAAAAGAGAGTTCAATTCTACAACCACGTAAAAGGAAACGATTCCAAAACCTTCCATAACAAAGCCATCACCTACAGAGAGATTAACCTAAAGAAGAGTCCCTTAAGCAAGCTGGTTCTGGAAAGAATTTACCAAAAAACAAAGCAAACTAGAATTTTATTTGGCCCTAAACAGAGAGTACACAGTGACAGAATACCTGACCACGGTGACTGACCTAAACTTAAGGAAAGCTTTGACCATGTATAGCCTCAGTGAGCATAGCTTTCCTATTGAGAAAGGCCGCCGTAGGCAGACCTGGCTCTCAAGAGAAAACAGGCTATGTGCACACTGCCCACGAAATGAGGTGGAAACTGAGCTGCGCTTCCTAACCTCCTGCCAAATATATGACCATATTAGAGACACATATTTCCCTCAGATTACACAGACCCACAAAGGATTCCAAAACAAATCCAATTTTGATAACCTCCCTCCCATATATATATATTGGGGAAAATACCACAGTGTGCCATCACAGCAGCAAGATTTCAAATCAAAACAAATTTTATTTGTCACATGCGCCGAATACAACAGGTGTAGACTTTACTGTGAAATGCTTACTTACAAGCCCTTAACCAACAATGGTGTTTTAAGAAAAATATGAATTTTTACTAAATTAACAAAAGTAAAATATTAAAGAGCAACAAATCAATAACAATAATGGGGCTATACAGTGAATTGCGAAAGTATTCACCCCCCTTTGCATTTTTCTTATTTTGTTGTCTTACAACCTGGAATTAAAATACATTTTGTATCATTTGATTTACACAACATGCCTACCTCTTGGAAGATACAAAATATTTTTTATTGTGAAACAAACAAGAAATAAGACAAAAAAACTAAGTCAATACTTTGTAGAGCCACCTTTTGCAGCAATTACAGCTGCAAGTCTCTTGGGATATGTCTCTATAAGCTTGGCACATCTAGCCACTGGGATTTTTGCACATTCTTCAAGGAAAACTGCTCCAGCTCCTTCAAGTTGGATGGGTTTGTTAAAATTGGGTTTGTTAAAATTTCTCAACATGTCAGGTGTGTGCTCTCCCAAATGTCTAATAAATGAGTCTTTATAAACCAAGGTTGAAGCAAAGCAGATACACTGGTTTGTATGTAAAATCACAGAGAAGAAAAAATACTTTCTAAATAATGGGCCATTATTTCTTCTCAAATTTTGCCTGAATGATGTGCCCAAAGTAAACTGCCTGTTGCTCAGGCCCTGAAGCCAGGATATTTATATAATGGGTACCATTGGAAAGGAAACACTTTGAAGTTGGTAGAAATGTTAAAATAATGTAGGAGAATATAACACAATAGATATGGTAGGAGAAAGTCCAAAGAAAAACCAACCAGAATTTTGTTTGGGAGAGAGACCATACAATGGAAATTACAATGGAAAGTATAGGGCTGTACTGTATAGGGGAAAGTATAGGGGCATAATTCTAGCTCCCCGGATGCAATTCCTATGGCTTCCACAGGTTGTCAGCAGTCAAGATTTCAGGCTTGTAACTTCCAAAATGATTAAGAATGATTTAGTACAGGGACAGAGTCTTGGAAATTTGTGTTTGGGCGCGCCATGAAGACAAGACGCACCTGGTAAAATTGGTTTCCTATTGAACATACTTCTTTCCGTAAGAAATATTATAGTTTGATTACATTTTAGGGTATCTGAGGAGTAAATAGAAAAGTATTTTGACTTGTTGAAACAAAGTTTAGGGGTAGATTTTTGGAGTCCTTTCTCTGCATGTTGAACGAGTGGATTACTCAAATCGATGGCGCCAACTAAACTGACTTTTTGGGATATAAAGAAGGATTTTATCTAACAAAACAACACTACATGTTATAGCTGGGACCCTTTGGATGACAAATCAGAGGAAGATTTTCAAAAAGTAAGTGAATATTGAACGCTATTTGTGAATTTATGAAACCTGTGCAGGGGGAAAAATATTTTGATGTGGGGCACCATCCTCAAACAATCGCATGGCATGCTTTCGCTCTAATAGCTACTGTAAATCGGAACGTGCAGTTAGAATAACAAGAATTTAAGCTTTCAACGATATAAGACTCTTGTATGTACCCAAATGTTTAATATCCATAATGTTTATGATTATTTATTTGAATTGCGCACCCTCCAGTTGCACCAGAATTTATCCCGCTAGCGGGACGCCTAGCCCTAAGAAGTTGTCATACCACAGATTCTCAATTAGATTGAGGTCTGGGCTTTGACTAAGCCATTCCAAGTCAATAAAATGTTTCCCCTTAAACCACTCAAGTATTTCTTTAGCAGTATGCTTAGGGTCATTGTCCTGCTGGAAGGTAAACCTCCGTTCCAGTCTCAATTCTCTGGAAGACTGAAAAAGGTTTCCCTCAAGAATGTCCTTGTATTTAGCACCATCCTCCAATTCTGACTAGTTTCCCAGTCCCTGCTGATGAAAAATATCCCCACAGCATGATGCTGCCACCACTGTGCTTCACTGTGGGGATTGTGTTCTCGGGGTAATGAGAGGTGATGGCCAAAAAGATCAGTTTTAGTCTTATCTGACCAGATAACCTTCTTCCATATGTTTGGGGAGTCTCCCACATGCCTATTGGCGAACACCAAACGTTTGCTTATTTTTTTCTTTAAGCAATGGCTTTTTTCTGGCCACTGTTCTGTAAAGCCCAGGTCTGTGGAGTGTATGGGTTAAAGTGGACAGATACTCTAATCTCCACTGTGGAGCTTTACAGCTCCTTCAGGGTTATCTTTGGTCTCTTTGTTGCCTCTGATTAATGCCCTCCTTGCCTGGTCTGTGAGTTTTGGTGGGCGGCCCTCTCTTGGCAGGTTTGCAGTGGTGCCATATTCTTTCCATTTTTTGTAATGGATTTAATGGTGATCTGTGGGATGTTCAAAGTTTCAGATATTTTTTTCTAACCCAACCCTGATCTGCACTTCTCCACAACTTTGTCCCTGACCTGTTTGGAGAGCTCCTTGGTCTTCATGGTGCCCCTTGCTTAGTGGCGTTGCAGACTCTGGGGCCTTTTAGAACCAGTGTATATATACTGAGATCATGTGACAGATCATGTGGCACTTAGATTGCACACAGGTGGACTTTATTTAACTAATTATGTGACTTCATAGCAAAGGGGGTGAATACATATGCATGCACCACTTTTCCGTTTCGAGTTTTTGTTGCATTTTTTATAAGTAATTTTTTTCATTTCACTTCACCAATTTAGACTATTTTGTGTATGTCCATTACATGAAATCCAAATAAAAATCTATTTTAATTACAGGTTGTAATGCAACAACATAGGAAAAAATGCCAAGGGGGATGAATACTTTTGCAAGGCACTGTATACAGGGGGTACCGGTACCGAGTCAATGTGCGGGGGTACTGGTTAGTTGAAGTAATTGAGGTAATATGTACATGTAGGTAGGGGTAAAATGACTATGCATAGATAATAGATAATAAACAGTGAGTAGCAGCAGCATAAAAAGGGGGGGGTGTTAATGCAAATCGTCCGGGTAGCCATTTGATTAGCTGTTCAGCAGTCTTATGGCTTCGGGGTAGAAGCTGTTAAGCAGCCTTTTGGACCTAGACTTGGCGCTCCGTTAACGCTTGCCGTGCAGTAGCAGAGAGAACAGTCTATGACTAAGGTGGCTGGAGTCTTTGGCAGTTTATAGTGCCTTCCTCTGACACCGCCTGGTAAAGAGGTCCTGGATGGCTTGAAGCTTGGTCCTAGTGATGTACTGGGCCGTGCACACTACTCTCTGTAGCACCTTGCAATCGGAGGCCGAGAAGTTGCCACACCAGGTGGTGAGTCAACCAGTCAGGATGCTCTCAATGGTGCAGCTGTATAACTTTTTGAGGATCTGAGGACCCATTCCAAATCTTATCAGTCTCCTGAGGGGGAATGGGCATTGTTGTGCCCTCTTCTCGACTGTCTTGGTGTGTTTGGAACATGATAATTTGTTGGTGATGTGAACACCAAGGAACTTGAAGCTGTCAACCTGCTCCACTACAGCCCTGTCGCTGAGAATGGGGGCGTGCTCAGCCCTCCTTCTCCTGTAGTCCACGATAATCTCCTTTGTCTTGATCACGTTGAGGGAGAGGTTGTTGTCCTGGCACCACACTTCCAGGTCTCTGGAATAGGGCCTACCACCGTTGTGTCATCTGCAAACTTAATGATAGTGTTGGAGTCATGCTTTGCCACGCAGTCATGGGTGAACAGGGAGTACAGGAGGGGACTAAGCACACACCCCTGAGGAGCCCCCGTGTTGAGGTTCAGCATGGCAGATTTGTTGTGGTCTACCCTTACCACCTGGGGTGGCCCGTCAGGAATCCAGGATCCAGTTGCAGAGGGAGTTGTTTACTCCTCGGGTCCTTAGCTTAGTGATGAGCTTTGAGGGCACTATGGTGTTGAATGATGAGCTATAGTCAATGAACAGCATTATCATGTAGGCATTCCTTTTGTCCAGGTGGAAAAGGGTATTCATTGTTGATTATAACAGAGTCATCTGAGGATCTGTTGCGGCGGTATGCAAATTGGACTGGGTCCAGGGTTTCTGGGATGATGTTGTTGATGTGAGCTATGACCAGCCTTTCAAAGCACTTCATAGCTACAGATGTGCTACGGTTCAGTAATCATTGAGGCAGGTTACCTTGGTGTTCTTGGGCACATGTACCATGGGGGTCTGCTTGAAACATGTAGGTATTACAGACTCGGCCAGGGACAGGTTGAAAATGTCAGTGAAGACACTTGACAGTTGGTCAGCGCATGCTAGGAGTACACGTCCTGGTAATCCGTCTGGCCCTGCAGCCTTGTGAATGTTGACCTGTTTTAACGTCTTGCTCACATCGGCTACTGCGAGCATGATTACCCAGTTGTCCGGAACAGCTTGTGCTCTCATGCACAATTGTTGCTTGCCTCGAACCGCGCATAGAAGTAATTTAGCTCATCTGGTAGGCTTGTGTCAATGGGCAGCTCGCGGCTGTGCTCCGTTTGTAGTCTGCAATAGTTTTCAAGCCCTGCCACATCCGGAGCTGTTGTGGTAGGATTCAATCTTAGTCCTGTATTTACGCTTTGCCTGTTTGATAATTCGTTGGAGGGCATGGCGGGATTTCATATAAGCGTCCGGGTTAGAGTCCCGCTCCTTGAAAGCGGCAGCTCTGCCCGTTAGCTCAGTGCGGATGTTGCCTGTAATCCATGGCTTCTGGTTGGGGCATGTACGTACAGTCACTATGGGGACAACGTCATTGATGCACTTATTGATGAAGCCGGTGATTGCTGTGGAATACTCCTCAATGCCATCGGATGAATCCCGGAACATATTCCAGTCTGTGCTAGCAAAACAGTCCTGTAGCTTAGAATCTGCGTCATCTGACCATTTCCGTATTAAGCTAGTCACTGGTACTTCCTGCTTTTGTTTTTGCTTGTATGCAGGAATCAGGAGGATAGAATTGCCAAATGGAGGGCGAGGGAGAGCTTTGTACGCATCTCTGTGTGGTGTAAAGGTGGTCTAGAGTTTTTTTTCCTCTTGTTTCACATGTAACATGCTAGTAGACCTGGTGCCACAAGAAAAAGGCAACCAGTGAAGAACAAACAACATTGTAAATACAACCCATATTTATGTTTATTTATTTATGCTTTTTTACTTTAACTATTTGCACATCATTATAAAACTGTATATTGCCATAATGACATTTGAAATGTGTATAGTCCTTTGAAACTTGTGAGTGTAATGTTTACTGTTAATTTTTTATTGATTATTTAACTTTTCTTTATTATCTATTTCACTTGCTTTTGCAATGTAAACATATGTTTCCCATGCCAATAAAGCCCTTCGAATTGAATTGAATTGAGAGAGAGAGAGAGAGCAGAGAAAGAGAAAAAGAGAGATAAAGAGAGATGGAATGCCTGGATTGCTAAAAACAGAAATAATGACAATGTGTCCTCTCCTCTCCTGTGTTTTCTCCTCCCAGTTGTAACGGTCTGGGGAAGAGTGACAAGCAGACTGGGAGTGACCAGACTGATGCTGTCTGTGGACCCCCTCTCTCTGGTGCCTCTACCTCCTGGCTCCTACTGTGGGTTCTGTCAGTCATCACTGTCCTCTGTCTCCTCATCCTCCTGCTCTTCTGCTAC
The DNA here is from genome assembly GCF_965601325.2 of Salmo salar. Classification (NCBI taxonomy): domain Eukaryota; kingdom Metazoa; phylum Chordata; class Actinopteri; order Salmoniformes; family Salmonidae; genus Salmo; species Salmo salar. The sequence goes on along the minus strand of NC_138319.1, from coordinate 30,256,283 downwards.
AAGGAAAAACTTAGACTACTCTCAGGTACCTGAGGCAGAGATCACATTTGTTATATATGACCATGATGTTGAGGGAATTCTGCTTTTATTGAAATATGTCTTGACATAAAATGACTGACTAATGAGTGAAATGACTGACTAATGTCATCCTCTTATGTCTTACAGTGAATTTACGATCATGTGTCCAGAATCTGAAAAGGACCAGGATACAGCAGGTAAGGTAGACTCTCTTTAGTGGTCAAGATGACATGCATTAACAGTTACCAAATAGTCTAATCTGTCTTTCTCTCTTTCCAGGAGACTCTGGCCCCTCTCTACCACAGTAGGGTCGTTGAAGGGGGACTACAGGGTCAGAGCGGCACCCTGCATGAGACAACCTGTCTTATTGGCCTGGCTCACAGCCCCTCAGAAACCACACACACCTGTCCTACAGCTACACCTGGTGACCGGGTCAAACTGCCACCCACCAAAGAGATGGAGGAGGAGAGGAAGGAGGAGAGGAGGGAGGAGGAGGATGAGGGGGTGGGGAGTGAGGGGTCAGGGGAGGCGGAGGAGGTTTCTGAGGATGGTGTGTGTGAGGAGGTTGTTCCAGACGGTGTGTGTGAGGAGGTTGTACCAGAGGATGTGTGTGTGTCTCCACTGTGGGCTGGCTCCTGTGTGTGTGTGTTGTCTGTCAGGGAACCATTAGAGGTAGGGGATAATGAAGACTGTAGCCAGGCTGTCAACCCTGGAACCCTCGGGACCTGCTCTTGTGGAGGAGAGGGGGAGAGCAAGGGGGGAGAGAAGGATGAAAGGAAAGATGGAGGGAGGGAGAGGGCCAAGGTGGTAGAGGGCCTGCAAGTGAAGAGCTCTGAGAGGAGCAGCCATATCTCCTCCCCCTTCTCCCTCTCTCCCACCTCCTCCCCTCTCTCCCCCGATGACCGTTCATGTGACCTCTACCCGCCGCTGACCCAAGTCAGGTCAGAGATCAAAGGTCAGCTTATTGACAGCGCACAGGGGAAAGGGGAGGAGCTATACAGACTGGACTGCAGCATAAGCTCCACCCCCACCACAAAACCCATGCCCCCTTTGACCTCTACAATATCTCCTTACCCCTCGATGACCTCTGTAACTGTGGGCGACCGGCAGTCCGAGCTGACCTCTGAGGCCTCCAGCAGTGAGCAAAACCAGGGACTTTCTTGGAGGGACAGTGGGGGAAACAAGGTCTCGTCTGGGGGCTCGGAGCTGGATTGTGCCCCTGAGAGCCTCCAGAGTCAACTCACGGAACCAGCACTCACCTCAGGTAGATACAGCGCAGAGTTATAGCAGTGCCACACTCATAAGAAAAAGGCTAAATACACATGTCATTATACATTCCAGCCATTGTTAAAGAGGAAAGATAATTAAATCCACTGGTGTTTCTCCTGACTTATTGGACCTGTATAGGACTGTGAAAAGATGATTCTGAAATCTCAATGTTGTTCCTCCAAAATGAATGTATTGGTTTCCTCCTAATGTCCTGCTGTTCGCTTAAGGACCACACAGTAGGAATGTGTGTGATGAGCCAGTGATTACACGCTGTAGCATTCTCTGTGTGTGATTGGGTGTGTGCGTGGGTGTTTAACTCTCTGAGTGTGAGCTCACACAGAACACTCCTGTTTACCCAGAGTTCCACAGGGTTATTCAAAGTGACCACAGGTGTAATTGAAACAAGATGTGATCTGAATACACAGCCCTTGAGTAATACCCAGACTCACACACTTTCAAACTCTCATCAATCACTGTATACTTGAATTATGCCCAAGGCAGCAATAAGCAAATAAACACAGTTTCCCATAATGCAGTAATAACATGTAATTAACTGGACTTCCCGCTCAGAGGTTAAACATGGGATCACACCTCAGAGAGACAGGGAGAGACAGGGGCTGCATCTCAACAGTCTATTGAGATTTCCTCTCCTTGTCTTTCCTCTCCTTCACAAAGAGCTGCAGGATAGGTGAGAATAGTACAGAGAGCGAAGCAAGGACACTTCTTCCACATGATCACATGAGGAAGGAAGAAGGAAAGGACATGAAGAGAGGAAGCCACTTTAGACTAAAATGTTTCACGATCATGTGGTCAGATAGTTTTGTCTATTCTTACTATGCCATGTGTACGGTTTATGTTATCTGCCTCTCTAGGGTAGTTCAACTCTAGACAGTCTACTGTAAACAGAGACACTAGGTATTCCTGGCCACACTGCTATTACAGTTCCAGTAAATTATTTCAGATGTGATTCCAGACACTGACACATATGTTATGATAGATGTGTGTGTCTGTGTGTATAAAAACGTGTGAAGAGTGACTCTGGGGTCTCGTTGCACCTCTAAAGAGTTTTAAAAAAGGAACTAGAGAAGGAAAGAAAAATGGGGAGAGAGCGAGAGGGAGGGATAGAAAGGAGGAGGTGTGTTGAAATGGGCAGCAGACGCCATCAGACATGGATGTCTGTAAGTTTCCGGCCGTGTTTATAAATGCCATCAGTAGTGTGATCTATGAATATGGAAATAAGGGAACAGATAGAAGTTTGTTCCTCTTGATTTGAATGTTCTGATGGCTCAGTGTGGTGTCTGGCTGCAAGGTTTGATGCTACAGTAGCTGGAAGTTACAGTGGCAAGAAAAAGTATGTGAACCCTTTGGAAATACCTGGAATTCTGCATAAATTGGTCATAAAATTTGATCTGATCTTCACCTAGATCAGAAAAATAGACAAACACAGTCTGCTTAAACTAATAACACACAAACAATTATACGTTTTCATGTCTTTATTGAACACACTGTGTAAACATTCACAGTGCAGGGTGGGAAAAGTATGTGAACCCTTGGACTTAATAACTGGTTGACCCTCCTTTGGCAGCAATAACCTCAACCAAACGTTTTCTGAGGTTGCGGATCAGACCTGCACAATGGTCAGGAGGAATTTTGGACCATTCCTCTTTACAAAACTGTTTCAGTTCAGCAATATTCTTAGGATGTCTGGTGTGAACTGCTCTCTTGAGGTCATACCACAGCATCTCAATCGGGTTGAGGTCAGGACTGGGCCACTCCAGAAAGCGTATTTTCGTCTGTTGAAGCCATTTTGTTGTTGATTTATTTATGTGTTTTGGATCGTTGTCCTGTTGCATCACCCAACTTCTGTTGAGCTTCAATTGGCGGACAGATAGCCTAACGTTCTCCTGAAAATAAAATGTAGGGGTGGCAGACCTTTGGGCCAGTAACTGAAGGGTTGCTGGATCGAATCTCCAAGCTGACAAGGTAAAAATCTGTTGTTCTGAATAAGGCAGTTAACCCACTGTTTCCTGGTAGGCCGTCATTGTAAATAAGAATTTGTTCTTAACTGACTTTCCTGGTTAAATTAAAAGAATGTCTTGATAAACTTGGCAATTACTTTTTCCGTCGATGATAGCAAGCTGTCCAGGCCCTGAGGCAGAAAATACTTTACAGTTGGGATGAGGTTTTGATGTTGTGCCTTTTTCTCTCGACACAGTGTTGTGTGTTCCTTCCAAACAACTCAACTGTAGTTTCATCTATCCACAGAATAGTTTGCCAGTAGCGCTGTAGAACATCCAGGTGCACTTTTGCAAACTTCAGATGTGCAGCAATGTTTTTTTTGGACAGCAGTGGCTTCTTCCGTTGTGTCCTCCCATGAACACCAATCTTGTTCAGTGTTTTACGGATCGTAGACTCGTCAACAGAGATGTTAGCATGTTCCAGAGATTTCTGTAAGTCTTTAGCTGACACTTGATGATTCTTCTTAACCTCATTGAGCATTCTGCGCTGTGCTCTTGTAGTCATCTTTACAGGACGGCCACTCCTAGGGAGAGTAGCAACAGTGCTGAACTTTCTCCATTTATAGACAATTTGTCTTCCTGTGGACTGATGAACATCAAGGATTTTAGAGATACTTTGTAACCCTTTCCAATTTTATGCAAGTCAACAATTATTAATCTTATGTCTTCTGAGAACACTTTTGTAAAAGAGATAAGGTTCACATCAGGCAATGCTTCTTGTGAATAGCAAACTTGAATTTTGTGAGTGTTTTTTAGGGGGCAAGATCAAATTTGATGACCAATTTATGCAGAAATCCAGGTAATTGCAAATGGTTCACATACTTTTTTTGCCACTGTATAACGTCAGATTTAATGACAGTATCTGTTTCTGTAGTGAACAGGACATGTCATCTGTGATAATGTTCTGACAAACTGTACTTCTCTATGTCTAAGTGGTGGGTTGAATAAAGTTGGACATTTTCACATAGAATGAAAACTGCTTGTCACACTGAAACTCTGACGTTAAAGGATATGGTTAGGATGTCCTTGATCAGGACTATGGTCAAAGGTACCGCAGCCAACCACAGTCTTTCTGTGGTCAATGTGCACCGTCATTATCACGCCCACTGACTATTAGTCATCTGGGGTTGCCCCTAACATGCTGGCTAAACTGACCCCTTATCTCTCTCTCTGTCTCTCTCTCTCTCTCGCTCTCTCGCTGTCTCTCTCTCGTTCTCTTTCTCTATCGCTTTCATTCTCTCTCTCTCTGTCTCTCTCTCGTTCTCTCTCTCTCTCTCAGGTCAGGTGACGGGGAACAACAACACCACCTTCATCTCTAGCGGTCAGGTGATGAACTTCAACGCTGACGTCATCGTCGTCTACGTCAGCCAGACGTCTCTAGGCAACGAGGGGGAGGGGCCAGACGATGTGTTTGGAAGCCCCGTCCAGGAACAGGCCAATGAGAGCGCTCCGATGATCCAGAGTTCCATCTCCTCCAAAAGTGTCAGCCATTCGTCAGTGGTGTCCTCAGTAAACTCCATTACCCATAACCCCCTACTGCAGGAGGACAACCTGCCGGTTCAGGAAGTGACTGATCAGTGGCCGAGGGAGAATTGAAACGTGAAAATGGTGGATGGTGTACCATAAAACCACGAGAGGAGCGAAGGCAGTCCAAAACCTACTACTACGACCTACTCCAAACAATAGTCCATGGTCTTCCTGGGTAGGTGTTAAGTATTGGAACTGGGCCATAGCCTTGGAACCTGGAGGATTGTGATCCTCATCTGGCCCTTGTAGTTGTTTCTCAATAGTCTCATGTAGAGCTTTGGCGGTCATGAAATTTTGTCAGCTGGTGATTGTCAAGAAAATAACTGCCTGTCTCACGGTAATTGACTGTTAATTAACATAAACACATTTAGCATCTCCTGGCTTCCACTTCCTACAAGCCACTGATGCAGACCTTTAAAAATTGAATAAATTCATGTAAAATAGCCAAAACCATCACAGTAAATCCATTATTTATTTTAGAGTGGTCTAAAGAAACATGATATGAAGAAAATGTAGTCTATTTCAGAAGAACAGAATAGCATACTCTGAGTTGTCCTTATGTTAGATCCTGATCTGGCTATGCCATATGGCTCTGGGCTACACTAGTTCATTTAGCAGACAAGATTTGCTTAGAATTCTGTGGCATTATTTTATATTTTATAAAATGATGAATACAATTGAACAAAGGGTTAATGGAACAAAGCTGAATAAAACATAAAGGATATTTTCTCCAAACGATTTGAGGGAGTGGCACATGGGGCTATTCTGTGTTAAGTGCTTAACAAAGAAACAGGTACAGTACTCCCATATGCTTAATTTAGAGTTATTTGTGTAACTTTAGTTGTGATACAAATGTCGGGCTATATGTTTTGATTTCTAATACATTTTAAGGCTGCATGATGCGACTCTAATGATGATTTGAAAAAAAGTCACATGAAAGGCATGATCTGTACTTTGTTTTTTGTGCAGGCTGTACACACTTCATCAGTCTCTCATTCACAATTTGACAAGCACTTGATAATGCCTCGAATTTCCCAGCTACATCCCCGTTGTGTGGCCTTAATGCCCCCTAAAGAAATCCATGCCTTTTGCAGCCAGTGGGCATTGTGGGCATCTACACTGATTGGAGTGGATTTAACAAGTGACATCAATAAGGGATCATAGCTTCCACCCAGATTCACCTGGTCAGTCTATTTCATGGAAGGAGCAGGTGTTCTTAATGTTTATGAACTCAGTGTATAATATACATGTAAATGTTTTTTTTTAAACATTTTTTGTGCTGTCAGGTGTAGGACTAATGAAGAAATCTTGACCTAGGATACACCCACCAAGATAATCAAGCACCTACTCATGATTAGATATTGACCTTCCTTAAGAACTGAAAGTTTGTGTAAGCCGAGACATTTTGTTAATCTGGCTCCACAAGTCCAGGTCTGAGACCAGGTATTCAATAGCTAACCAATAAAATAAAGCTCTCAGGAGTTGAAAGTGGAAACGTTTACCTTGTTCATATCTGTAAATAAAATGTACATATTGATTCAAATCAAATTGCAATAAATGACAGAACTGTTTTGATAAAAATTCATTGTGTTTTTTTTCAACCAGCCCCATTGTGACAGCAGTCTTACTGTTACTTCATGGTTTACTGTCTACTATCTGGTAATTACATTGAATAGTTATTTATCTCCTCTCAGAGCCATAATGACTGTGAAAACAACGCTAATTACACATGCGGCCAGGCTTCAGTTTCTGTCACTGTCCCAATGCTGACAGACAGACTGACAGTCTTTCATTATCACACAAGATGACAGCTGGCAGCATAGGACCAACATAGCATAGGCCAAGTTTAGATAGTGTAGCATTTAGGATTGGACTGTTTTCTCTATAACCACATGAGAAGGGCTGGCAAAGCTGATTTCGGCCCTGGTTTGTGTGTGTGTGTGTGTATGTGTGTGTATGTGTGTCTGTGTGTGTGTGTGTGTATGTGTTTATGTGTTTATGTGTGTGTGCGTGCGTGCATGCGTGTGTGTGTGTGTGCGTTTTTGTGGTAGTGGCACCGAGGCCCACCAGGAGAGGAGGGTATTTTCTGTTGTCTGTGAAAACAGGAAGTTGTAACTAGTCTGCACATGGTTTAAATGAGATGTCCTCAGCTGCTTCTACAGAACAGAAGAGAGAAGTGTGTAACATGAGGCTGGTTTTTTGAACAGTGTATGGTTGGAGAACATTGACACCTAACTGTGATAGGATTCCACCTAGTGGAGGATTTACGCACGCACGCACGCACGCACGCACGCACGCACGCACGCACGCACGCACGCACGCACGCACGCACGCACGCACACACACACACACACACACACACACACACACACACACACACACACACACACACACACACACACGGCATTCCCTGTAGGGATGAGGTTTTCTGGTTTGCTGCTGGTGACACAGGGCAACAGATACTCACCTGGAAACTACCAGAAACATCTCAGAGAGAAACGCTGAAACTGGAATGTTTTCAGCTGCTGTTTAGACAGGCTTGAATTACACCTGAGGTGAAACAGAACCTGCATGGGAGTGTGAGATTCATTTCTTACAGTCTCTCTCATGTAGGGGCCTGGGTTTAACCTGATGATGTGACACTCAGTTTTCACAGTCAAGTCACATGGTCAGGTGAAACTTGATGCCCAGCTAATATAAGGAGCCTCCGGGCTACAGCTGGATATCTGTCTTGACTAACTCCCTTTATGGTCCTACTTGGCACAGAATGAGAATACTGTTACTATTCAGATAGACATTTTGTGAGAGTTGCTCTACAACATAACTCTCCTCTGATGAAAGAGGGACTTTATCTGTAGCCTATCAATCGTTCATTAACAATTTGGAGGCATGACACACACACACACACAGAGAGAGTTCTCTAACACATCCATTTCTGTGGCAGAAAGACAGACTGATTGACGAGGGGATTTCTGAAGTCTCTCCGAGGATATTTGCTTTCTATCGGAAGCACAGAGACAGATTGGTCTACGTTCTCTACAACCACATGAGAAGGGTTGATAACGCTGATTTCGGGCCTGGTTTGTGTGTGTGTGTGTCTGTGTGTGTGTGTGTGTCTGCACCCCGTTGCATGGAGACTGGATCTAAGCATGTACCAGTGTGAGTGTGTAATGGCTTAACCACCAACACTAAGGGGTTGGAAATGGAGCAAAGATGCCCTGAGCACTTGTACAAGGAGAGGGTTTGTGTGTGTGTGTGTGTGTGTGTGTGTGTGTGTGTGTGTGTGTGTGTGTGTGTGTGTGTGTGTGTGTGTGTGTGTGTGTGTGTGTGTGTGGGTTGACAGGTCTAGGTGTGACAGCCTATGCAGTGCCCCCAGGGGTAGTGATCACTGATCTGATGCGTTGCATAAAGCGCCCCCTACAGCTCATGTTTAAGAAGTTCAGCTATTTCCTCAAGTCGCCAGCAGAGGGAGCCTACACCACTCTGGACCGCAGCTGACACTGATCTCACCTCTGGGGGTCACTACAGGTCAGTGAACTTTCACCTCTCACAAATGACCATGAACACTAACCTGTTCAGTACTTGATTAGAGCTAAAGTAATAATAATGATCTCTCTTTCTCTCAATTCAATTTCATTAGCTTAATTGGCATGATGTAATAATGTCTCTCTCTCTGCATGCTGGGAGTGTTTGGTGCATGCCGGAAATTGTATGAGCGAGTGTTGCCTGGAGTTAGATCGCCTGTTTTTTCCTTCTTGTTTTCCTTTTCTTGGTGGTTTTCCTTTTTCTATGCATGATTAAGGTGATTATTTATTTTATTTAAAAATTGCCCTGGCTTTGGCGGGGATGTCGACCTCACTTCGGCACGGCTTCAGGTGTGTTACTGAAGCTACTGTCACTGTGGAGGAGTTTCTGGTCGCCGTAGGAGAGAAGGTCGGCTATGAAAATGTTGCTAATGCGTCGCGGATGAATAAAGCAGTGGTGGTTTTTCTTAAAGAAGAGAGTCTTGTTGATTGTATGGTTGAGCATCGTGTACTTCTTAAAGAAGAGCATCTTGTTGATCGTATGGTTGAGCATGTTGTACTTCTTAAAGAAGAGCGTCTTGTTGATCATATGGTTGAGCATGGTGTACTTCTTAAAGAAGAGCGTCTTGTTGATCGTATGGTTGAGCATGGTGTACTTCTTAAAGAAGAGAGTCTTGTAGATCGTATGGTTGAGCATGGTGTACTTCTTAAAGAAGAGAGTCTTGTTGATCGGATGGTTGAGCATGTTGTACTTCTTAAAGAAGAGCGTCTTGTTGATCGTATGGTTGAGCATGGTGTACTTCTTAAAGAAGAAAGTCTTGTTGATCGTATGGTTGAGCATGGTGTACTTCTTAAAGGTATGTTTATTCAAGTTACGCCGCTTTTTTCTCCGTCAACAAGGGTAACGATTTCAAATGTACCGCCGTTTACTCCCAATGAGCTATTGGAGCGCGAGTTATTGCGGTTTGGGAAGTTTGCAAGTTCAATTAAAATTATCCCACTGTGTTGCAAACACTCTGAAACAGGTTATGTCATTTCGGTGACAGGTGTTTATGTTTTTGAACTCACCGGAGCAGACTTTGGAGTTATCATTTAAAGTCAAGTATGACAATAGACTGTATATGGCTCATGCTAGTATGGTTAGTCAACGGTGTTTTGAGTGTGGGGGATGTTGGCTATAAGCAACATGCTTGTCCGAAAAGGGAGAAGGCGGAGGGAGGGGCGCAAGTGGTCCTCGTAACGCCTGGGACCACTGATGTAGGGAGAGGTTGGTTGACAGTGGTAGAGCCGCCACAAGCACCTGTTGCTGAGGAACAAGTTGTTTGTGTTGAGGGTACTGAGTTTCAGCTTGTACCAGAGGGGAACATAGGGTCTGATGTGCAGCATAAAAATATTGTTGTAGGAGGTAAGACAGATCGGAGGAGCCATTTCCCCAAACTGGTGAGTAGATGCCCAGTACGAGAGATGGGGTAGAGGAGGGGGTTCATGTGGAGCTAGTCTCCCAGGTAGTGGAGGAGATGTCCACTACGAGTAATGGGGTAGAGGAGGGGGTTCATGTGGAGCTAGTCTCTCAGGTAGTGGAGGAGATGTCCACTACGAGTAATGGGGTACAGGAGGGGGTTCATGTGGAGCTAGTCTCTCAGGAAGTGGAGGAGATGTCCACTATGAGTAATGGGGTACAGGAGGGGTTCATGTGGAGCTAGTCTCCCAGGAAGTGGAGGAGATGTCCACTATGAGTAATGGGGTACAGGAGGGGTTCAGGTGGGGCTAGTCTCCCAGGTAGTGGAGGAGATGCCCACTATGAGTAATGGGGTACAGGAGGGGGTTCAGGTGGAGCTAGTCTCCCAGGAAGTGGAGGAGATGTCCACTACGAGTAATGGGGTACAGGAGGGGTTCAGGTGGGGCTAGGCTCCCAGGAAGTGGAGGGGATGTCCACTACGAGTAATGGGGTACAGGAGGGGGTTCATGTGGAGCTAGTCTCCCAGGAAGTGGAGGAGATGCCACTACAAGTAATGGGGTGCAGGAGGGGTTCAGGTGGAGCTAGTCTCCCAGGTAGTGGAGGAGATGCCTGGTACCAGTGATGGGGTACAGGAGGGGTTCAGGTGGGGCTAGTCTCCCAGGAAGTGGAGGAGATGTCCACTACGAGTGATGGGGTACAGTAGGGGTTCAGGTGGGGCTAGTCTCCCAGGAAGTGGAGGAGATTCCTGGTACCAGTGATGGGGTACAGGAGTGGTTCAGGTGGGGCTAGTCTCCCAGGTAGTGGAGGAGATGCCCACTACGAGTAATGGAGTACAGGAGGGGGTTCATGTGGAGCTAGTCTCTCAGGTAGTGGAGGAGATGCCCACTATGAGTAATGGGGTACAGGAGGGGTTCATGTGGAGCTAGTCTCTCAGGAAGTGGAGGAGATGTCCACTATGAGTAATGGGGTACAGGAGGGGTTCATGTGGAGCTAGTCTCCCAGGAAGTGGAGGAGATGTCCACTATGAGTAATGGGGTAGAGGAGGGGGTTCATGGGGTGCTAGTCTCCCAGGCAGTGGAGGAGATGCCTGGTACCAGTGATGGGGTGCAAGTGTGGAGTGTTGAGAGCGATGTGGCAGAGGGGAGTCAGGGGTCTGTGTCCTCAGTTGAGGAGGATCAGGAGAAGGATATGGATATCTCTATTGATAAGATAGCAGCTGGTGACGACTCAATTTACAATCAAGAGGAGGTAAATGGGTTCCTGAATCAGACTTTTGGGAAATCTGTCAAATTGGCAGATTTCTTTGATGTTGGTAAGTTTGTGAGGTCAGCTGTGATGTTACAGAAGACGATGGGGTTAGACCAGTTGAGTGTGAAGAAGTACTTCCGCTTGAGGAAATGTGTTACTGCTGTCACGGCAGCAAAAGGTCATGGGAAATGTGGTAAGATTAAGAGAAAATGAAAACAATGATGATGATCATGCCTCATAAGGTGTTTTTTTCTCTTCGTCTGTTTTCTTTGTGGTTTCTTCTGCTTTTCTTTACTGTTTTCTATATGGAGGTACTAAGGGTAGGTTCTCTCAATATTAATGGGGGAAGGGACAGGAATAAGAGGGCTTGGGTATTAGAAGTAATGAAACAGAAAAGGCTTAATGTAGTTTTTCTACAGGAGATACATAGTGATGAGGCTAATGAGGTTGACTGGGGTATGTGGTGGGAGGGGCAGCATATACTCAGTCATAGTACTAATTTCAGTGCTGGGGTGGCAATTTTGTTTTCCTCAGGCTTAGGGGTGACTGTGGTATCTACAACAGAGATTGTCAAGGGTCGGATTTTATTGGTCAAGGCGGATGTTATGTATTTATTTTTATGTTTATGCTCCTAATGAGGGTACAGAGCGTATTTCTGTATTTGATCAAATAAAGGAAACCTGAAGACAGTGTGACCAAGAGGGGTGTATGGTTTTAGGGGGGACTGGAACTGTACAGTGGATTTTACTGTTGATCGCACTGCTGAAGAACCTCACCTGCGGTCAGCCACTTGCCTGTCTGGTCTATTAACTGAGTTTGAGCTTTCTGATGTGTGGAGAGTAGGGAAGGCAAAAGTTAGGCAGTACACATGGTTGTCCCGCAGACGGGACGCCTAGCGCTAAGAAGATTTTTAATATATATTATTAATTAAAAGTTAATGAAGGTGGTGTCAGTGCAGCAAGGTTAGACAGGTTGTATGTATCAGATCACTATTGTAGTAGGGTTGGATGGTGTGATATTACTCCTGTGGGTTTTTCTGATCACCATATTGTTACTGTTGATATTCACCTGTCCTGTCCATGAAGGTCATCACCTTATTAGTATTTTAATGTTAAATTGTTATATGATGTCATGTTTGTGAAAAGTTTTTGTTGTGTTGGGAAAAATGGAGGGTTACAGTTGGGAATGTTGAGTCCTTTAGACAATCGTGGGAGGTTGGGAAGGCCCAAATACGATTGTTTTGTCAACAGTATACTGCTCTGTCTAGTATTGAAGTTAAATAGACTATCAGGGCCCTTGAACAGGACATCAAGTCTATTGAATTGAAGTTGCTCACACAGAATGACCCCGGACTAGTCATGAACTTACAGGACAAGAGACATGAACTGAGGTCGTTTCTACATGAAGAGTGAAGGGTGCCTTGATTAGGTCTCGCTTTGCTACGCTCAAGGATATGGATGCTCCTAGTACTTTTTTAACCCAGAGAAGTCAACACTGGAACGCAAACAGATGGTCTGCCTTCGTCTCCCTGATGGGAAGGTGACCATAAACGACAGTGAGATGCACCAACATGCCGTGGATTTCTACTCTGCCCTCTATAAGATGGAGGATTGTGATTCTCTGTGTACTGAACAGTTGTTATAAGGTCTTCCTCAATTGGGCCCTGAGCAGAGAGTATCTTTGGACTCTGACATTACTCTGCAGGATCTGTCACCTGCAGTTATGCAGCTCTCATCAGGCCGAGCCCCTGGCATCGATGGTTTACCATCTGAGTTACATAGGCAGTTTTGGGGGTCTAAGTGGTGTGTGAATCTTTTCATGAGGGTTCTCTTCCTGTATCCTGTCAACGTGATGTGCTTTATTGTTGGGGGGATTTGGCTGTTCTAAAAAATTGGTGACCTGTTGCATTGCTGTGTACAGAATATAAAATTGTATCTAAATTTTTTCTCAAATAGGTTGAAAGAGTATCTGGGGCTGTTGGTCCACAAGGACCAGTCTTACAGTGTACCTGACCACTCTATTGATGATAACTGGGTTTACTTTCTTTGGATCAGGAGAAGGCCTTTGACCGTGTGGACCACCAGTACTTGTTCAAAACAATGAAAGCTTTTGGGTTTGGGGATGTTTTTTTGTCTTGGATGAGTTTACTGTATGCTGGGGCCTCATGTATGGTGAAGGTGGGGGCTGGTTTGTGTTGCCCCATCCCCGTCCAAGGGGGTATCAGGCGGGATGCCCAATTTCAGGGCAGTTATATTGTCTGGCAATTGAACCAATGCTTTGTTTTTTAAGAGCGAGGTGTACTGGTTTCTCTGTGCCAGGTGTAATGAAGGGTCCCATGATAGCACTGTCTGCGTATGCAGATGACGTGACAGTTTTAATTACAGGGAGTGAGGATGTTAAGATTCTCTCGAACGCTTTAAAGGCGTATGAGGGGGCCTCCACAGCTAGAGTTAGTTGGGAAAAGAGTGAATCACTGTGGGCAGGTCAGCTTCAGATGGGGTCCACTCCACGCTTAGCAGGGGGCTTCAGACGGGGTCCGCTCCACGCTTACCAGGGGGCTTCAGACGGGGTCCGCTCCACGCTTACCAGGGGGCTTCAGACGGGGTCCGCTCCACGCTTACCAGGGGGCTTCAGACGGGGTCCGCTCCACGCTTACCAGGGGGCTTCAGACGAGGTCCTTTCCACACTTACCAGGGGGCTTCAGACGGGGTCCTTTCCACACTTACCAGGGGGCTTCAGACGGGGTCCGCTCCACGTTTACCAGGGGGGCTTCAGACGGGGTCCGCTCCACGGTTACCAGGGGGGCTTCAGACGGAGTCCGCTCCATGGATACCAGGGGGCTTCAGACGGGGTCCGCTCCACGGTTACCAGGGGGGCTTCAGACGGGGTCCGCTCCACGGTTACCAGGGGGCTTCAGACGGGGTCCGCTCCACGGTTACCAGGGCGGCTTCAGACGGGGTCCGCTCCACGTCTACCAGGTCAGCTTCAGACGGGGTCCGCTCCACGTTTACCAGGGGGCTTCAGACGGGGTCCGCTCCACGCTTACCAGGGGGGGCTTCAGATGGGGTCCGCTCCACGCTTACCAGGGGGGCTTCAGACGGGTTCCGCTCCACGTTTACCAGGGGGCTTCAGATGGGGTCCGCTCCACGCTTATCAGGGGGGCTTCAGACGGGTTCCGCTCCACGTTTACCAGGGGGCTTCAGACAGGGTCCGCTCCACGTTTACCAGGGGGCTTCAGACGGGGTCCGCTCCACGTTTACCAGGGGGCTTCAGACGGGGTCCGCTCCACATTTACCAGGGGACTTCAGACGGGGTCCGCTCCACGCTTACCAGGGGGACTTCAGACGGGGTCCGCTCCACGCTTACCAGGGGGCTTCAGTGGGGCAGAGATGGGATGAAGACTTTGGGGGGTTTTCTAGCTCCAATGTCTTTCAGAAAAATAACTGGGAGGGTGTAGTGGAGTAAGTGTGTGCCAGATTGTCAAGGTGGAAATGAGTGCTACCCCAGCTGTCTTATAGGGGAAGGGTGCTGGTAGCCAATAATCTATCAGCCTCTACCCTGTGGCACAGACTAATGATTTTACAGCCACAAGAGCATCAGAGGACCCTTGTCAATTTCTTTTGGTCTGGACAACATTGGATTAAAGATGCAGCCCTGTACCTGCCACTGCACGAGGGTGGTTAAGGCCTGGTGGACATTTCTTCCAGGATCATGGCTTTCCGGCTTCAAGCAGCCCAGAGACTGTTGTACAGTGACGGTTCTAGCAGCCCAGAGAATGTTGTACAGAGACGGTTCTAGCCGGATCGACACAGCCTATACATTGATGAGGAGAGCGGCTGTTTGGGCTTCTTTTCCTCTTAGAGCATATTTTCCTCTTAAAGCTAGAAGGGGGTTGATTTGTCTGGCTTGACTCCATTTTATAAGTCTGTATGCAGGCTTGGAAAGTTTTTGTCAAGTCCCGTAAGGCTGGCACGCCACCAGGGATGTGGCTTATTGAAGAGCCTCTTTTTTTACAACACTGCCAACCAGTCCCGTGCTGTGGGTTCAGCCAGCCTACGTTCATGCCTGTTAGGTGTGGGGTGTACCAAGCTGGGTCATCTGATACGGAGCAGGAGCAGATCGTTGGAGGAGCTGGGAGAAAGAGCGGGGATCCAATCATCTCGCCTACTGAGGAAGGTCGTATCTGAGGTCTGAGATTCCTTGCCAGTACTCCATCAGCAGTTTGTGACTGATACTTCCAATTCTGATTGGTGGACGGAGGGTCTGGATTATGTGTTCCCTGCGCTGAATGTTAGTGCTGCGGTGGGGGCATTCGAGGAGGATGTGGGGATGCTGCTTTCCTTCCATACCCCGGAGCTGGGGGAGTTCAAGGCGGTGGGAAAGAAAGCCATGTACATAATATGTGTAAAAGAGTCCGGTGCGTCTTCCCTGGAAGGGGTCAAATCAACGAGGTGGGTGGGTGTGTTTGGTCCAGCTGCCTCCCCAAAAGGCTGTTGGCGGTCTTTATATAAACTGCCTATTGATAAGAGGGCAGCTGACCTCCAATGGAGGATAATACATGGAGCTATAGCCACCAATATGTATCTGGTACACCTGGAACCTGGATCCTACTGTTGGGGAAGGGTGTCCATTCTGTGCTGAGTCTGAAACTCTGGCACATCTGTTCTTACAGTGTCCCAGGTTGGTTAGGATGATTGACCTGATCACTAGCTGGTTCTCAGCTCTGGGAGAGGTATTTGGGCTACTGTACAGGTTTAGTCAAAGTGGTGTAGTTATTTTGCTTAATTCTGTGTCAGGGGCAGCTAAATTAGCAATATGGAAGACCCAAAATAACAGTTTTCGGGGACAGGGGTCTGTGGAGGTGGTGGGCATGCTGGAGGGGATGTTGGCAGCAAGATTGAGGGTTGAGTTGACCTATTACAAAATGGTTAACAAAATTGATCTGTTTATGTGTATATGGGGTATTCAGAGGCTGTTGTGTTTAGTTACTGTGGAGGAAGATTTGGTGTTTTTAATTGATGTGTAACCATGGTTTTGCATGAGTGTTTATCGTGTTGTGGGTTCCCAGACCCAATAAAGGTTATTTAAAACTCTCTCTCTTTTAATGAGTGTGCCCAGGCAGTGAATGGTAGTGATGAAGGCTGTTATCTACTGGACATCAGCTGGAGATTAACAGACACACAATAATAATGTTATCTTTACACCAAATACAGAGACAATATTACTATCATAAGTCCACCTAATGAAATTGTAAATGTGAGGGTAGAATGTGAAGAGGGAGACAAACAGGTGATGGATGATGGGGCTGATGGTCAGTGTAAGTCGTACAGACAGGTTCTAGAATGTTGAGAGACGGTGTTACAATCAGTAAAATATCTGAGACTAGCGAAGGAAAGTAATAGGTCAAATTTTCAGTTAAACTAAATAATGTAATTCTCTTCTGTTTCTACACCTTTGATTCCTGATCTCTCTGGATAAAAGTAAAATACTATCAAATAAAATGGCTGAATGACAGAACCCACAATCTGTCTGTTTTCTTGTTGGGAGCAATTTAGACTGTCTATTATTTAAACCTGCAATATCTTTCTCCACAGAAATTGGCCAATGGGGACATTTAGTGGTCAGAGCATACAAGAGAATATCCAAAAATGAGTGCTCAGTCGTAGCGCTCAGTCATAGAAGAAGATGATGATGAAGATGATGTAGCAGCAAACTTAACCTCGGATTGTAAAAAGAAAAGGTTGTGAGTTTTCCTACACAACATTGACATTGTCTCACAAACGTTGTTAATCACTCAGGATGTGTGGGCCAGTTTTTCTAGGAAAGAAAAGTTAATATTATTCTAACCAGGAAATATATATTTTTAAATATTTGTTCTCTGACAGTCCTTGTTCAGGCCGAAACGTATGGTAATGTAAACTGCCATCATCAGCGAATATGTTTTGTGTCTTTTTGTATTGTAGGGAAAAGGAACAAACATTTTAAAAATACGCCAATACAAAACCTGAATAGCGGTATGCTATCTCAGAACTGTTAATAATAAGCTAAACAGATCAATTCAAAGGCAATGGGCGCATTCGAGCGGATCACTTTTGTCAAGTCTGTGACCATGATTGGTCACCGCCTTTCAAAGTGTGTCGCATTATGGGGATAACAATTGTCCGACTTGCTCCTACATGTGGACTGCATGAACTTTATAAAAATCATGTGATCAAAGGTCTTGAAGTTTTGACTGAAGGCGACTGCAAGTTTCTGCAGTTGCTCTTCACCAACTTCATCCTGCAGCCATCGCCTGCATTGTGGGAGGTTAATTGTCAACCAATCATTAGGGTGTTTATGTTTGACACCTGCAAACGTGATCAAAGACATGACTGATAGAGGAACCAACGTTGAGGCTCTCTCACCAATTGATTGTAGCCTACAATGTACACATTTGCATTTGTATACATTTTCAGTTTGTATGTGTGTGACATGGGGGTTGGGGACATTATAAAGATAAACTTTTAGAAACAATGGCAACACTGCCATGTTGCACTGAGACTTGCGGTTGGTTAACCACATCAGTGTCTGTCTTTCGGCTGTCGCAGATGCACATCCCCGACTTCACTCCTCGACTTTCGTCTACAGTCAGTTGATTTCGCCTTTTTATTTCACCTTTATTTAACCAGGTAGGCTAGTTGAGAACAAGTTCTCATTTGCAACTGCAACCTAACCAAGATAAATTCGACACATACAACAACACAGAGTTACACATGGAATAAACTAAACATACAGTCAATAATACAGTAGAACAAAAGAAAATGAAAAGTCTATATAAAGTAAGTGCAAATGAGGTAAGTTAAGGCAATAAATAGGCCATGGTGGCGAAGTAATTACAATATTGCAATTAAACACTGGAATGGTATATGTGCAGAAGATGAATGTGCAAGTAGAGATACTGGGGTGCAAAGGAGCAAGATAAATAAATAGATACAGTATGGGGATGAGGTAGGTAGATAGATGGGCTGTTTACAGATGGGAAATGTACAGGTGCAGTGATCTGTGAGCTGCTCTGACAGCTGGTGCTTAAAGCTAGTGAGGGAGATATGAGTCTCCAGCTTCAGAGATTTTTGCAGTTCGTTCCAATCATTGGCAGCAGAGAACTGGAAGACGACCAAAGGAGGAATTGGCTTTGGGGGTGACCAGTGAGATATACCTGCTGGAGTGCGTGCTATGAGTGGGTGCTGCTATGGTGACCAGTGAGCTGAGATAAGGCGGGGCTTTACCCAGCAGAGACTTGTAGATAACCTGGAGCCAGTGGGTTTGGCGACGAGTATGAAGCGAGGGCTAACCAACGAGAGCATACAGGTCGCAATGGTGGGTAGTGTATGGGGCTTTGGTGACAAAACGGATGGCACTGTGATAGACTGCATCCAATTTGTTGAGTAGAGTGTTTGAGGCTATTTTATAGATGACATCACCAAAGTCGAGGATCGGTAGGATGGTCAGTTTTACGAGGGTATGTTTGGCAGCATGAGTGAAGGATGCTTTGTTGCGATTTAGGAAGCCAATTCTAGATTTAATTTTGGATTGGAGATGCTTAATGTGAGTCTGGAAGGAGAGTTTACAGTCTAACCAGACACCCAGGTATTTGTAGTTGTCCACGTATTCTAAGTCAGAGCCGTCCAGAGTAGTGATGCTGGACGGGTGAGCAGGTGCGGGCAGTAATCGATGGAATAGCATGCATTTCGTTTTACTTGCGTTTAAGAGCAGTTGGAGGCCATGGAAGGAGAGTTGTAATGGCATTGAAGCTCGTCTGGATGTTAGTTAACACAGTGTCCAAAGAGGGGCCAGAAGTATACAGAATGGTGTCGTCTGCGTAGAGGTGGATCAGAGAATCACCAGCAGCAAGAGCAACATCATTGATGTATACAGAGAAGAGAGTCGGCCCGAGAATTGAACCCTGTGGCACACCCATAGAGACTGCCAGACGTCCGGACAACAGGCCCTCCGATTTGGCACACTGAACTCTATCAGAGAAGTAGTTGGTAAACCAGGTGAGGCAATCATTTGAGAAACCAAGGCTGTCAAGTCTGCCAATAAGAATGTGGTGATTGACAGAGTTGAAAGCCTTGGCCAGGTCAATGAATACGGCTGCACAGTAATGTCTCTTATCGATGGCGGTTATGATGTCGATTAGGACCTTGAGCGTGGCTGAGGTGCACCCATGACCAGCTCTGAAACCAGATTGCATAGCGGAGAAGGTATGGTGGGATTCGAAATGGTCAGTAATCTGTTTGTTAACTTGGATTTCGAGGACCTTTGAAAGACAGGGTAGGATAGATATAGGTCTGTAGCAGTTTGGGTCTAGAGTGTCACCCCCTTTGAAGAGGGGGATGACCGCGGCAGCTTTCCAATCTATGGGAATCTCAGACGACACGAAAGAGAGGTTGAACAGGCTAGTAACAGGGGTAGCAACAATTTCGGCAGATCATTTTAGAAAGAGAGGGTCCAGATTGTCTAGCCCGGCTGATTTGTATAGGTCCAGATTTTGCAGCTCTTTCAGAACATCAGCTATCTGGATTTGGGTGAAGGAGAAATGGTGGGGACTTTGGCGGGTTGCTGTGGAGGGTGCCGGGCAGTTGACCGGGGTAGGGGTAGCCAGGTGGAAAGCATGGCCAGCTGTAGAGAAATGCTTATTGAAATTCTCAATTATAGTGGATTTATCGGTGGTAACAGTGTTTTCTAGCCTCAGAGCAGTGGGCAGCCGGGAGGAGGTGCTCTTATTCTCCATGGACTTTACAGTGTCCCAGAACTTTTTTCAGTTAGTACTACAGGATGCAAATTTCTGTTTGAAAAAGCTAGCCTTAGCTTTTTTAACTGCCTGTGTATATTTGTTCCTAACTTCCCTGAAAAGTTGCATATCACGGGGGCTATTCGATGCTAATGCAGAACACCACAGGATGTTTTTGTGCTGGTCAAGGGCAGACAGGTCTGGAGTGAACCAAGGACTATATCTATTCCTAGTTTTTTCTTAATTGAGTGGGGCATGCATATTTAAGATGGTGAGGAAGGCACTTTTAAAGAATAGACAGGCATCATCTACTGACGGGATGAGGTCAATGTCATTCCAGGATACCCCGGCCAGGTCGATTAGAAAGGCCTGCTCACAGAAGTGTTTTAGGGAGCGTTTGACAGTGATGAGGGGTGGTCGTTTGGTTGCAGATCCATTACGGATGCAGGCAATGAGGCAGTGATCGCTGAGATCTTGATTGAAAACAGCAGAGGTGTATTTGGAGGGCGCATTAGTTAGGATGACATCTATGAGGGTGCCCGTGTTTATGGATTTGGGGTTGGACCTAGTAGGTTCATTGATAATTTGTGTGAGATTGAGGGCATCAAGCTTAGATTGTAGGATGGCCGGGGTGTTAAGCATGTCCCAGTTTAGGTCACCTAGTAGCACGAGCTCAGAAGATAGATGGGGGGCAATCAATTCACATATGGTATCGAGGGCACAGCTGGGGGCAGAGGGAGGTCTATAGCAAGCGGCAACAGTGAGAGACTTGTTTCTAGAAAGGTGAATTTTTAGAAGTAGAAGCTCGAATTGTTTGGGTACAGACTTGGATAGTAATACAGAACTCTGCAGGCTATCTTTGCAGTAGACTGCAACACCGCCCCCTTTGGCAGTTCTATCTAGGCGGAAAATGTTATAGTTAGCAATGGAGATTTCAGGGTTTTTTGTGGTTTTCCTAAGCCAGGATTCAGACACGGCTAAGACATCTGGGTTGGCAGAGTGTGCTAAAGCAGTGAGTAAAACAAACTTAGGGAGTAGGCTTCTAATGTTAACATGCATGAAACCAAGGCTTTTACGGTTACAGAAGTCAACAAATGAGAGCACCTGGGGAGTGGGAGTGGAGCTAGGCACTGCAGGACCTGGATTAACCTCCACATCACCAGAGGAACAGAGGAGAAGTAGGATAAGGGTACGGCTAAAGCCTATACGAACTGGCCGTCTAGCACGTTCGGAACAGAGAGTAAAAGGAGCAGGTTTCTGGGCACAATAACATAGATTCAAGGCATAGTGTACAGACAAAGGTAAGGTAGGATGTGAGTACATTGGAGGTAAACCTAGGCATTGAGTAATGATGAGAGAGATACAGTCTCTAGAGACGTTTAAACCAGGAGATGTCATCGCATATGTAGGAGGTGGAACAACATGGTTGGTTAAGGCATATTGATCAGGGCTAGAGGCTCTACAGTGAAATAAGACAGTAATCACTAACCAGGACAGTAAATGACGAGGCATATTGATATTAGAGAGAGGCATGCATAGCCAAGTGAACATATGGGTCCAGTGAGTGGTTGGGCTGACTGGGGACACTGCGATTCAGACAGTTAGCAGGCCGATGCTAACAAGCTAACAGTTAGTAGGCCAGTGCTAAACAAGCTAGCAGTTAGCAGACCGGGGCTGGCAAGCTTACCACTGAAAAGAGTCCAATAACTTCACAGAATGGGGCTAAACAAGCTAGCAGTTAGCAGACCGGGGCTGGCAAGCTTACCACTGAAAAGAGTCCAATAACTTCACAGAATGGAAATTGATCACCCCATTTAACACAGTGTCTGGTACACCCTGACCTAAATCAGAGATGGAAGCGAGATACCCCACTTGCTCTTATTTTTTTCTGATTTTTTTTTCTGGTTCAGTGAATGTCAAGGAACTATGTAGACCAGACCCAGCTGCTATTGCATTGATCTCTATGAGAGACACACCTAGTTAAGTAGACCTGAACTGACATTTTTTTTATATATATGGTAAAAGGCCTGAGTGAACTATCTTAAATGATCCACAATCTTTGAAAAAATGTCACTCTGTTTATTTGGGACATTAATCAGAGATGAGCCCTGATTGGAGTAGCTGTCATTTTCTTGGTGTTCCAGACAGTAATTCAACAGTCGTGATCTCACAACATCTGGAAAATAATTGTACATTCCAAAATATATTTTATTTTATTTGCTCATTTAACCATTGTTCAGCCAGACAATCATAACCAGTTCTCAATTAGCCACTGCTACATTATGGTAATAATAAAATACATATTTTATCATTATATTCTCCAGCAGTTGCTGTTTTAAAAAAAAAAAAAATTCACCAAGCGAGGATATTTTGTATGGAGGTCAATGAGAGAGTGTCAAATTTGGTTAACAAAAAATTGTATGATCGAATAGAAGTGTTGGTGTGATTAGGTTGTTATGAGTGTACTGATATAAGTAGGACATGTGACATTCTGGCAACTTTGAGAAAAGACACTTTATATCTGAGTTATGCCATAAAGTCATAAACCCTGCCTATTTAAAAAAAGGTATCTAATTTAAATGTGGTTTTTAACCTAACCATATGCCTATCCCTAACCTCTTTTTTTAATGAATTCTTACAATGTAGTCGATTATGACTTTGTGGCTGTGTTAACTAGTGGAAGCCTACTGACATGAAATTGCTATTAGGCTAGGCTACATTATATTTCCAGACGGAACACTTGGTATACTAAACAAAAAATATTTTTAACAGTAATATTTTTTTATTATTATTCGTTTTCGCTAAACACTTAATTTATCCAATTTTGATAACTCAGTACAATTTCTAAGATTATATGTTGAATGACTAATATTTCATCTAGTCTTACAGTGCCTTCGGAAAGTATTCAGACCCCTTCACTTTTTCCACATTTTGTTACGTAACAGCCTTATTCTAAAATTGATTAAAAGCTCTGTCAGGTTGGATGGGGAGCGTCGCTGCTCAGCTATTTTCCGGTCTCTCCAGAGATGTTCGATCAGGTTCAAGTCCAAGCTCTGGCTCGGCCACTCAAGGACATTCAGTGACTTGTCATGAAGCCAATCCTCTTTTGTCTTGGCTGTGTGCTTAGGGTTGTTGTCCTGTTGGAAGGTGAACCTTCACCCCTGTCTGAAGTCCTGAGCGCTCTGGAGCAGGTTTTCATCTAGGATCTATCTGTACTTTGCTCCGTTCATCTTTCCCTCGATCCTGACTAGTCTCCCAGACCCTGCCAATGAAAAACATCTCCACAGCATGATGCTGCCACAACCATGCGGGCTGTCATGTGTCTTTTACTGAGGAGTGGCTTCCGTCTGGCCACTGTACCATAAGTGCCTAATTGGTGAATGGTCTGCAGAGATGGCTGTCCTTCTGGATGGTTCTCCCTTCTCCACAGAGGAACTCTAGAGCTCTGTCAGAGTGACCTTTTGTGTTCTTGAGGACCTTTTAATGATGAATAATTTTTGGGGTACCCTTCCCCAGATCTGTGCCTCCACACAATCCTGTCTCGGAGCTCTACGGACAATTCCTTCGTCCCCATGGCTTGGTTTTTGCTCTGACACGCACTGTCAACTTTGGTACCTTATATAAACAGGTGTGTGCCTTTTCAAATCATGTCCAATCAATTGAATTTACCACAGGTGGACTCCAATCAAGTTGTAGAAACATCTCAAGGATGATCAATGGAAACAGGATGCAACTGAGCTCAATTTTGAGTCTCATAGCAAAGGGTCTGAATACTTATGTAAATAAGGTATTTCTGTTTTTGTTTTGTTTATATACATTTGCAAAGATTTTGCTTTTGCCTATTGATGAGAAAAAAAAATATTTAATACACTTTAGAATAAGGCTGTAACGTAACAACATGTGGAAAAAGTCAATGGGTCTGAATACTTTCCAAATACACTGTACATACAAGATCATAACCTATGGCACTATTATATAGTTAACCTTGACTGTAGTGGGCTAAATCAGGACCACATACTGTTTCTTGGTAGTGTCATGACGTGGCCCTTTCTGGGTGTAGATCGTGGCTTCCCCCTCTCTCACTTTCTCCTACACCCAGGTTCTGTTATCTGAGGTTGTAAATTCCGGGCGGAGACTCTCTCCCCCTTTTCATGCAGAGAGAGAGACCACAGAGTTAACAAAGGATTTCACATGGCCGAACTCCTAAATCCCCAAAATGGGAAAATGAAATTATATGTCCACTTGTGAGAATGTGGGAAGGGTCCGTGGACACTTATGGGACAGTTATGTTGAGTGTGTTTCATTTGGTGACCTCACGAAGGACAGGAAACACACATAACTATATCTCTGAATGTGTACATTTCTCAATTATGGTGTTTGAATCTAATTATTGTATAAAATGAATGAGTAAAGATGAAACTATTTGTGAAACGATGTTAGGTGATGTTAACCTTTAATTCTGAGAGAATTGTATTCCCTGGAAAGTTTAACCTCTTAGGGCTAGGGGGCAGTATTTACACCGCCGGATAAAAAACGTACCAGATTTAATTTGGTTACTACTCCTACCCAGTAACTAGAATATGCATATACTTATTAGATATGGGTAGAAAACACCCTAAAGTTTCTAAAACTGTTTGAATGGTGTCTGTGAGTATAACAGAACTCATATGGCAGGCAAAAACCTGAGAGATTCCTTTACAGGAAGTGGCCTGTCTGACCATTTATTGGCTTATTAATAGAAGACTAATTGAACAGATATTAAAATATCTGAAGAGTTATATTTGGGAAATTATAACTTTGTAATCTGAAGATTTTCTGTGGTGCCCTAACTTCCTAGTTGATAAAATGTACATGATTAGTTTAACTTCTCTAGGGCCGGCGGGACGAAATCGTCCCACCTACGTAACAGCCAGTGGAATCCTGTGGCGCATTATTCAAATACCTTAGAAATGCTATTACTTCAATTTCTCAAACATATGACTATTTTACACCATTTTAAAGACAAGACTCTCGTTAATCTAACCACACTGTCCGATTTCAAAAAGGCTTTACAACGAAAGCAAAACATTAGATTGTGTCAGCAGAGTACCCAGCCAGAAATATTCAGACACCCATTTTTCAAGCTAGCATATAATGTCACAAAAACCCAGAAGACAGCTAAATGCAGCACTAACCTTTGATGATCTTCATCAGATGACACACCTAGGACTCCTGATAGTGTCTGTTGTAATGGATACATCAGGCATCCAATGTCCTCAGAATAGATGTTTCGGCGGTTGTCGGTATTCGCATCCCAGGTTTACATAATTTCTAGCTACAGACTAGTAATTAGTATCTAAGATTTGCTTTTATTCTGTAGGGATCGATAGTCTCAGAGTTGAACCATTTCCAGCCTTGCAGCCAATGCTCCACGTGGTATGGTTTTCTAGTCTTGGTACTCAAACCTGTACCACCTCAGCTTACACCGATGTATGTGTGGTCTGAAGAGGATTTCCCCAGGAGGGGTTTTATTCGTAACAATAGAAAAGGGTGTTTCCATGACGCCAGATCATGTCTGCGTTCACGGGGGCGTGGCCGCTGACTAGTTAACCTCTCTAGGGTAGGTGGCACCAAATCGTCCCACCTACGCAACAGCTAGTCTAATCCCGTGGCGCGATATTCAAATACCTTAAAAATGCTATTACTTCAATTTCTCAAACATATAACTATTTTACACCATTTTAAAGGCAAGACTCTCCTTTATCTAACCACACTGTCCGATTTCAAAAAGGCTTTACAACGAAAGCAAAACATTAGATTATGTCAGCAGAGTACCCAGCCAGAAATAATCAGACACCCATTTTTCAAGCTAGCATATAATGTCACAAAAACCCAAACCACAGCTAAATGCAGCACTAACCTTTGATGATCTTCATCAGATGACAACCCTAGGACATTATGTTATACAATACATGCATGTTTTGTTCAATCAAGTTCATATTTATATCAAAAAACAGCTTTTTACATTAGCATGTGACGTTCAGAACTAGCATTGATCGACTGTGTTGATTGTGTAACTGACTCTTTCAGGAACTTGTTCTGTCGTCGCTGGTTGTGTGATGTGCGTCTGGACGTTCAGACTGTCATCATCACAGGAGCTAACACTGGCATGGGAAAAGAGACCGCCAGGGACCAAGAGAGGTAGAGAACACAACAAACACACCTATTCATTTCTTATTTCCTTTTCTACTGGGTGACTCCTGTCCTGGAGATAGATACCACATGGTGTATAGGCTTTTTTTCTTACGCGCAAGAGTTCTCTTCAGAGTAGTTATCTTTAGAGTAGAGGTGTTAGCCTGTACAACCTCTGTGGAATGATCTACAATTGGCTTTTTCTCTCTCTCCACCATTTCTTCCCTCTCATTCTTTCTCTCTATCTCTGTCACACCATGATCTGTTTCACCTTTGTGATTGTCTCCACCCCCCTTCAGGTGTCGTCCATCTTCCCCATTATACCCTGTGTATTTATACCTGTGTTCTCTGTTTGTCTGTTGCCAGTTCGTCTTGTTTCTAAAGTCAACCAGCGTTTTTGTCTCAGCTCCTGCATTTCCCAGTCTCTCTTTTTCTCGCCCTACTGGTGTTGGCCCATGCTTGTCCTGACTCTGAGCCCGCCTGCCTGACCACTCTGCCTGACCCTGAGCCTGCCTGCCGTCCGGTACCGTTGCTCCACCTCTGGTTTACTGACCCCTGCCTGCCTTGACCTGTCTATCGCCTCCCCTGTTGGATTATTAAACTATTGTTAATTTGATGTTGTCTGATAATCTCTCTCTCACAAAATATACATATCTATCCGTCTCTCTCTCTCTCTCTCTCTCTCTCTCTCTCTCTCTCTCTCTCTCTCTCTCTCTCTCTCTCTCTCAGAAAAGTTGAGTTGAGTTGAAGTTGAAGTTGAGCAGGTGGGGCTTCTAGTTCTCAGTTGCAGGAGTGGTGCATGGTTAAAATCACTGGGGAAGCCAAGCCATCTTACAACCTATGTGTTGTGATAATTGTTGTTTTCTCTATAACCTGTTAGTTCATATGCCTTGACACCATGATATATAGGCCTAAAGCCGAGAAAATAAGAACACACAGTGGCAGAATAAATTCAACCACACCTTTGTTTCATCACAAAACAGGAGAGCAACCTCTGTCCAGTGAAGTCCACAACGCATAATGCATGTAACAAACAGTTACATGACCTACAGCATGGTCAAGCAAGTTAATGTTTCCAACATTTTCGGACTACTAAACAACTATTGACTTAGAACCACAGAGAGTTACCGCAAGTCACAAAGAAAACAGGAGCTGCCTCCACTATTCCAGCACCATTTCAACTTCAACATCATCAAATCCCCTCTGCTTAGTCTAATACAGTGACAAAGATCCCCAAAACAATATAGTCCAGTCAACGTAAGCTGAATATCATGTGGCTGTCCATGGTAGTGATTTCTGTGTCTGTGTGTGCTTGTGCGCATGCGCGTGTGTGTTTGTAGAAAAGATCACTCTGTCATGCAGTACACTCTACTAGCCTAACTTCCATTCATGGGCAACAGTAGCTAGTTAACATTAGCCTTCTACATCTGGCTACATATTGAACTTCCATCCTCTCAGGCCAGGGGCACAACAATGTATGAATTAATGGTTGGATCAAAATAGCCGTTTTAATCATTGACCAGTACGGAGAATTAAGTAAAATCACAAGTCTAAATCCCTATCTCCATCCATGGCTAATTTAGGAAAGGGACGATTTTAGCTAGCTAGCCACCGGAGGACAATGACATTTGGCTTTTGATGTGATGTGATTTGTATGACGCAAAATCCAAACTGGCTTTCCTTTACACTTTTTTGATCACAGCGGCAACAATATCATACTATTTTTGGCCAGACAGCATCAGATAGATGGGGTACACATACAGAGACAGAGGGGCGCTGTTTCGCTCGCCCTGAGGCTTTCTCCACTGAGATAGGGCTTCCTGCGAATTGAAGGAAAATTGTGAAAACGGAGAGACGAAAGTAAAATCTTTTATATTTGTTTTCTTTTTTTCTTGGTCAATATTTGGGGGAAGCCTGGCTTCCGTTGGCATCCATGAATATATGCCACTTTTTCAGCCCCAGTGCCTTTATCAGAAATAGTTTAATGAGAAATATTTTTGGGATGAAGACCGTCAAGTGTAAATGACACACAGTTTTGTTCTGATGTACACGTACATGGGATTTTTGGCTACACCTGAAGTCACATTGGTTGAAGTGCTTTTATTCCCTTCCTGAGATCAACCTGCTGATGATATTCTCAGTAGCAGTTATTAAGGATCCAGGAGAGGTTGAGACAGAGAGGGCATTGCCAGAGTAGACCGTTAACCATCCGTCCTAGGCATGCGATGGGACACACACACACACACACACACACACACACACACACACACACACACACACACACACACACACACACACACACACACGGAGATGAAGGCTGGTTCGGCACACGTTGTCTGCTTTGTGCCGTTGGCTGCACTTGAAAAGCTGGCACCAACTTCCTCTTACAAAACACAACAGTGTGTGTGTGTGCTTGCGTGTGTATGTTCGTGCATGTGTGTGTGTGTTTATAGCAAGCATAGTTTCTCTGTTGTTGTGTAATTGACCACAGCCGGGACAGGCCTACCACTTTCCTAGAAATAAAATAAATATCATAAAGACCTTTCACTCATTCACAGCTGAGGTTAGAGCTGGGAACAAAAGATATATAACCGTCGGTCCTTTTGTTTACTAAAGCCATTTCTTACACAAGGAAGTATTGATCGTACTTTATGGTGTCAAGAAGTAGGCTAGAGGAAATAGTTGATAGAGATTGGTTATATAAAGTTATCAGTTATATCATTGTATTATTATTCATCTTTAATTTGACCAGGAGGTTAATTTGAGATTTGCTTATGTTTTTCCAGACAGGCCGGGCCAAGATAAAGCCTTACTTTACATTCGTGACATTCTATTTCCTGGCTTGGAAAACAGTCTTACAATTAAAGAACTGGAAATAGAATCCCCAAGTTACCTTCCTCTGTCCTTCAACTCACTTTGGTGTAGTTTAAAATGTTTTTTAAATAGAATCCCTAAAGGTGTTTTATGCACAGTAAACAACAGCTAGATAATCTAATGTTGCAGTGTCCAACACACACACACAACTCACCCATGTGGAACAAATAAATGACGTCAGCATAAGATCACCCTGGATCATCACGGTGTGTGCGATTGGCTTGACTCAAACTCTAACTTCCTCCTAATTGTTTGTTTTTTAATTATGATTGGTTCCTCTGCCAGTGAACTCAGGAAACAATTCTGATTCCCACATCAGAGTAGAGAGAGAGGAACAAAGGCACTTTGATAGCTTCCAGACGGAACGCTCCAATGGAATAAGGACTGGCTTCTATTCCATAATTACTGTGCCATGACAGCTATTGTGTGTGTGTGTGTGTGTGTGTGTGTGTGTGTGTGTGTGTGTGTGTGTGTGTGTGTGTGTGTGTGTGTGTGTGTGTGTGTGTGTGTGTGTGTGTGTGTGTGTGTGTGTGTGTGTGTGTGCAAGCGTGCGTGCGTGGTCTCATTTAAAGATGATGAACAGTAAATTGTTGAATACAGATTAAATAAACACAATGTCGTCTGTTTATATAGTGACAAACATTGTTAAATGAACAGTTGAATATTCTGTAAACTGAGATATTATGCTTGTGTTTTGACAGATGATATTTACCGTATAGAACGATGCATACTAAGAAGATGAGGGATTTTAAAGCGCAAATGAACAATGCCATCTCTCACATTTATCCTCCCGTGTGCTATTAACCTTATTACCTGCCTCTGTGTAACCTCTGCCCCCCCCCCCCTCAGGTGCTCACATCATCATGGCATGTAGAGACATGGAGAAGGCGAAGAGTGCCAGGAAGAGATCACAGAAGATTCTGGAAATGAAAACAGTGTTGTTCAAAAACTGGATCTGTCTGGCAGAGAGTTATCTGAGCTGATTAACAAGGGTCCCTAAGGGAGGGAGGGAGGGAGGGAGGGAGGGAGGGAGGGAGGGAGGGAGGGAGGGAGGGAGGGAGGGAGGGAGGGAGGAAGGAAGGGACAGAATGTTTCTGAAAGCTTTTGCAATGTATTTGCAGAGGAGAAGCAGGTAAATATCCTGATGAACAAACACCGCTGGCATCATGATATCTCTCCTCTCTACGACCGAGGACGGCTTCGAGATGCAGTTTGGAGTCTACTACCTGGGTAAGATCAATTAATCAACTTGTTGCCCATTTATTAATGCATATGAAATTACCCAATCTTAAACCCTTCTGAAAAACCTAGGCCCAAGAATCAAGGTTCCACTCGTTATTAATAACATTTTACTGCAGTGGGCTAAATCACGGTCACCCAGTATTTATTGGTAGTATTAAAGAAATCTACTTTGAAACAAAAGTATACACCTCACACACATGGTTATGGGCTTAAAAAAGAAGACACCTATACCATCTCAGATATAATGCATTGAACATTTATTACATTTTGAGTTTGCATCCCAACAAAACCGTTTGACATAGAAACACTGGATTTTCTGCAGGTTTTTGGAAATGTTTAATTATGAAATGATGACACATTTTTAATAATGTTCCCCCGATGAGGCCACTAGAGGGCGATGTGGTTATTTGACTGCAGGACAGATACCTACGGTATACTAGGCCTACTCCGTTTGTATGTGTTATCAGATTAGCTCCACTAAATCAGTGTATGCATGCCAGTGTTTTAACGATGTATCATTCCTGCACAGACAAATATATAATATGCATTTCCCAAAACACAATGCAGAGAGAACATTCACTAAGTGTGCTGTATCGATACTGATATTATCAAAAGAAAGCTTTCCCCATTCAAATCTTACCTTAACACTACACTCTTAGAATAAAAAGGTGCCATCTAGAATCTAAAAGGGTTCTTCAACAGTCCCCATAGGACAACCCTTTGAAGAACTGTTTTTGGTTCCAGGTAGAACCCTTTTGGATCCAATTAGAACTCTTTTTGGTTCCATGTAGAACCCTTTCCACCTAGGGTTCTAAAGGGTTCTAAATGGAACCCAAATTGGTTCTACCTGAAACCAAAAAAGGGTTATCCTATTGGGACAGCTGGAGCACCCTTTTGGAACCCTTTTTTTCTAAGAGTGTAGAATTATTCCACAATACTGATGATGGATCAGCTCCTACACAGATATTATTACCTAGGGCAAAAAAAATATTGAGGCGGCTTATTGTAAAGCTAATCCTTTAATAATGCAGTAAATCATAGATTTTCATTGTGCATGTTGTTCCACATTATGAAATATATTGAGGCAAAAAATACAGACAGTAAGCATACAATTAGCAAAATAGAAGTCAATTGAATGAACATGTCTGCTTAGTAGCCGAGGCTATATGGCTGCACCATCAACTTGTTCATTTAGCAGACATCACTTGCTGTGTATACTCAGTCAACACATATATTTTAAGAATATAACAAAACATTTCAGTTTCTCTTATAATAAAAACCTGACAGTTTTAGTAAGTAATATACTACAGTCTAATTACAGCTTCTTCTGACCAAGTGGAACCAGAAAAATAAGTGTGTTTTTTGGGCTGTTCTCGCAGGACAGAGGAAGAGTAATTCTTACATTATTGTTCTAAATTCAATCACCCTCTTCTTCATCCTCATCATTCTGTTAATTCAAACTCAATTGTGAAGTCATGTGCACAATTATCAGTTTCTATTTGGTTTATATCGCCCAGTCATTGACATCATTAATTCACTGAGGAGAGAGACACATTAGCGCCTGGGGACCAGTGGGGGTTGGTGGGAGGAACTATAGGAGAATGGGCTCATTGTAATGGCTGGAATGGAATTCACAGAACTGCCTTGTATGCTGCTGACACGCACGCACACTCAGGCATGCGCACGCACACACACACTCTAGTAACTCCCACCTAGTCCCGTGATCTTTAGGAAGTTACAGAAATGCATTTATTAATGTCTATCATCGTTTTTAGCAAGTATGTTCTACTACAGACAACTTAACTCATTCTTTTAAATTATGTTATGTTAACTGAACATAGAATTAAAAATGTCAAAAAAAATACTAATGTTACCTGACATTAATGGTATCGGAGAAGAAGAGAGACGTTTACGTGTCCCCAACCAATTGTGTTTTTTGTTAGTTCATCTGCATTGTTTGTAACTTATTTCTTAACTTATTTTGTACATAATGTTGCCGCTACCGTCTCTTATGACTGAAAATAACTTCTAGACATCAGGACTGGATTACACACCACGGACCGGCAGAATCCATGTTTTCCTGCAACGAGTCTGACGAGCCCAATGCGAATTATATATTTCTTTCTCGGGAACAGGCCCAGATCCCCGTGATCTGCATGAAGAGGAAGTGGAGAAAATGGGACCGGAGGGCGGGCTGCTTTCTGAGAATTTGTAGGCGATCGAATAAACTCCCACTTCCTTGCATTCTGCTAGCAAACATGCAATCTTTGGAGAATAAAATAGATGACCTACGCGGAAGAATAAACTACCAACGAGACATTCAAAACT
Source organism: Salmo salar (assembly GCF_965601325.2). Taxonomy (NCBI): domain Eukaryota; kingdom Metazoa; phylum Chordata; class Actinopteri; order Salmoniformes; family Salmonidae; genus Salmo; species Salmo salar. Next base: position 30,223,832 of record NC_138319.1, on the reverse strand, counting down.
GTAATATGCTTCACGGAGTCGTGGCTGAACGACGACACAATCAACATTCAGTTGGCTGGTTATACGCTGTACCGGCAGGATAGAACAGCGGCGTCTCGTAAGACAAGGGGTGGCGGACTATGTATTTTTGTAAATAACAGCTGGTGCACGATATCTAAGGAAGTCTCGAGCTATTGCTCGCCTGAGGTAGAGTATCTCATGATAAGCTGTTGACCACACTATCTACCTAGAGAGTTTAACTGTATTTTTCATAGCTGTTTACGTACCACCACAGTCAGAGGCTGGCACTAAGACAGCATTGAATGAGCTGTATTCCGCCATAAGAAAACGCTCACCCAGAGGTGGCGCTCCTAGTAGCTGGGGACTTTAATGTAGGGAAAATTAAATCAGTATTACCTCATTTCTGTCAGCATGTTAAATGTGCAACCAAAGGAAAAAAAACTCTGGACCACCTATACTCCACACACAGAGATGCATACAAAGCTCTCCCTCACACTCCATTTGGCAAATCTGACCATAATTCTTTCCTCCTGATTCCTGCTTACAAGCAAAATTTAAGCAGGAAGCATCAGTGACTAGATCAATAAAAAAGTGGTTAGATGAAGCAGATGCTAAGCTACAGGACTGTTTTGCTAGCACAGATTGGAATATGTTCCTGGATTCCTCCGATGGCATTGAGGAGTACACCACATCAGTCATTGGCTTCATCAATAAGTGCATCGATGACGTCGTCCCCACAGTGACAGTACGCACATACCCCAACCAGAAGCCATGCATTACAGACAACATCCGCACTGAACTAAATGGTAGAGCTGCCGCTTTCAAGGAGCGGGACTCTAACCCGGAAGCTTAAAAGAAATCCCGCTATGCCGTCCTTACGAACAATCAAACAGGCAAAGCGTTAATACCGGACTAAGATCGAATCTTACTAGACCGGTTCCGACACTCGTCGGATGTGGCAGAGCTTGAAAACCATTACAGACTACAAAGTGAAGCACAGCCAAGAGCTGCCCAGTAACACGAACCTACCAGATGAGCTAAACTACTTCTATGCTCGCTTCGAGGCAAATAAGCATGCATGAGAGCACCAGCTGTTCCGGGAGGCTGTGTGATCACACTCTCCGCAGCCAATGTGAGTAAGACCTTTAAACAGGTCAACATTCACAAGGCCACAGGGTCAGATGGATTACCAGGACATGTAGTGCGAGCATGCCCTGACCAACTGGCAAGTGTCTTCACTGACATTTTCAACCTCTCCCAGTCCGAGTTTGTAATACCAACATGTTTTAAGCAGACCACCGTAGTGGCTGTGCCCAAGAACATTAAGGTAACCTGCCTAAATGACTACCGACCCGTAGTACTCACATCTGTAGCCATAAAGTGCTTTGAAATGTGGATCATTGCTCACATCAACACCATCATCCCAGAAACCCTAGACCCACTCCAATTTGCATACCTCCCCAAAAGATCCACAGATAATGCAATTTCTATTGCACTCTACACTGCCCTTTCCCACCTGTACAAAAGGAACACCTATGTGAGAATGCTATTCATTGACTACAGCTCAGCGTTCAACACCATAGCACCCTCAATGCTCATCAATAAGCTAAGGACCCTGGGACTAAACACCTCCCTCTGCAACTGGATCCTGGACTTCCTGACGGGCCGCCCCCAGGTGGTAAGGGTTGGTAACAGCACAAGTTTGCCGATGACACAACAGTGGTAGGCCTGATCACCGACAATGACGAGACAGCGTATAGGGAGCAGGTCAGAGACCTGGCAGTGTGGTGCCAGGATAACAACCTCTCCCTCATCGTGATCAAGACAAAGGAGATGATTGTGAACTTGTGGAATATTGCCTCAAAAATATAACACTCTTACAAGAACTTGTGAATTCAATATAGGCTTTAATACAAAGTAGCAAAGCCGAGCTGGTCCATGGAACAACTGACTCCCTTCAGCACTGGCTTTGCTTTTATACACATACAGCATATGGGTACATCCCATATGTAAATGCAATTTACTCCCCTTAGTCCTTCTGCCACCATTATCTTTTAGTCTGAGTTCTTTGCTTGTTTACGCCCTGTAACGCCCATCTCTACTTCTGGTTAGATTATAATGGTGGCAGGACCCCTTATGTCATACAAAAAATAATACTTTTATTGAATACTTATATTTCACCTGTTGGTCATTTTACCACCATCCTCCTTCCTGTGTCCTTCTGACATTAGTATGTCTGACTGTCATAAATGTACTTATGGCCTTGACTTAATGCATCCATTACTTGTGTGCAGCTGCCATAAATGTATGTCCAGATGCAACCAATGTACTTATTGCCTCAGCTAATGTATGCAACCAATGTAACCATTGTTCCTGTGTTTCCTAAACATAGCAGTTCTACCTAGTTACATTACATTAACATAGCAGCTGCACCTAGCTACATTACATTAACATAGCAGTTGTACCTAGTTACTTTACATAGCAGCTGCACCTAGCTACATTACATTAACTCCCACATAAATCCCTCCTCTGGGACTAATTAGTCCCACAAACCACCATCTAAGTGATACCAAGAGGATGGAGGCAAAACGACAGCAACTTCATACATACAACTTGAACTTGAATGTGGCACATAAGCCGACTAGACCAAACATCTCCAATCCATAACATGGATAGGAGTAAAAGATATAGTCAAAAATAAAAAAAATAAAACACTATTAATCAACCAATATACTATGAAGAAGCAATGAGCATGTAGTACATATGTAACGAGGGTCGTATAAAGGGGACCAAGGCGCGGCGTGTAGAGTGGTCATATTACTTTAATGATAACACTTAAACAGAAAAAACAACAAAATGACAGCCAACAGTTCCGTCAGGTAATACTTACAAAACGGAAAACAACTACCCACACCAACACAGGAAAAACAGGCTGCCTAAGTATGGCTTCCAATCAGAGACAACGATAGACAGCTGCCTCTGATTGGAAACCATACCTGGCCAAAACATAGAAAACAAAAACATAGAATACCCACCCATCTATCACACCCTGACCTAACTAACCAGAAAAACACAGCTCTCCTAGTTCAGAGCGTGACAACATAGCCTTGCCTGAGGTTATCTCAGTTATGTAGAATATAGAGAGAATAATACAATAAATATGATACTGGTAAAAATAAATTAAGAAAATACCTTCAGTTGCAAAAATAAAAGTAATAAGACATCATTCTAAAATAAAACACTTTAACACGATCCTCCCTCGCAGACACCTCTCTAACAAAAGATTTATCATTGATAACAAAACCTGTTAGAAGGTTAAGGTCATGGTCCATAGACACTTGTAACCGGAATACCCTCTGTTACCTAACATATTAAAAGTGATCCTTATTTTAGAAGGCAAAACTAGCTTGAATTGAAATAAAAGATATATATATTCATTGATATATATAACAACCCAAACAAACACAAGACAACACAAAACAATACAGGACATTAGGCTAAACAAAGATATACTAGAAATCATACCAGTGGAGCACATTCCTCATCCTGACAGATAAGACAATCCCCTCGTTGACACATAGCACAGAACAAAGGATCAACATGATGGATATGTCCTCCTTCACCGTTTTTTTTGGAGCACCACTTGCAACGACCACGCAAATGACATTTCTTATGGATATGCACAAGTACTCATTCATCCGAATTTGGTACTTTAGCATAAACAGGAAGACCATCTTTACGAAAGTCATGGCAAGCCTAACCACCTCCCGGAGTCACCCCGTAGAGACAATTAGGATTACCAAGGACAATCGAGGGGTCCTCCAACAGCATTGCAAGAATTTCCATACCCATTAGTATAATGACCAGAGTTTCCAGGCACAGGGTTAATGACAACCGGTGGATGCATTATGCCATACTTATCAAACCAGCTATCAGGCACATAACCTCTCAAACCACTCCCATCCCTCGGATTAGCTCTACGCATTGACATCTGCTTAACTGTTGTCTGAACCACAAGAGATTTAACCAAGGGCAAAACACAACAAAATACAACACCTAGTGCCACTAAATGATAGCCATTCTAGCAAACATAGCACCCCACTTTCCCATAGCCAGGTCCAACCAATCCCAAACATGAGTATCAAACCCAGCGTTAGCCTTTACTTCTGCTCTTAATCCTTTAAGTTTGGCCATAACAATAGAGAAAGATCCATTAGGTGCAGTGTTATTGGGAATGAAAGTGCAACATTCATCTCCAAACATTACACAAACACCCCCATTTTCTGCTAAGAGCCAGTTGAGAGCTTGTCTATTCTGCCATGTCATCTTACTGGTAGCCTGTACCTGTTCCCCTAGTGCAGTTAAAGCAGAGTCAGTATAGTTAATTGAATGTCTGTTGATTATAGTAGATATAATTAATCCACTCTAAGTTTTTGTTCGGTGTTATCCACAAAAATATAGATTCAAATCCTGATTGAATCTCATCTCTGGCCTTAAACTCATTAGGGATTCCTCTAGGTTGTCCTATTGCATCCAAATAGACCTTGGGGTCAGACTTATATTCTCTCCTTACTCTATTTTTTGTAGTTTGTTGCTTAGCATCACTAGGATCCCATTCAGTGGCAGTTATCTGTTGAATCAACCTAACCCTTGCACAAAGGCCTGTCCATCCTTTTGGTAGTGTTGCCCTTAGTCTTTGCCCTCCACACATCCAGAAGAAATCTGCTACTACCATAGTCTGTTCTTCATATGGTGCAATTAATGGCAGTGCTAAAGTTTGATTTTGACAATTATCATGAATAATTATTTTTCCCATCCAAATTCCGGCTGCTTGATAAGTAGCCCTTTCTGGCGTGTCTGCATTCCACTTGGTGTCCCTAGTTAAAGGTCATGTGATCTCACATTTGGTCAGTCCAGATGAGAAAAGGGTGTTTAGCACCCTCAAGACAATGTCTCCACACCTTCAAAGCCTTGACGACAGCCAACAGCTCCCGGTCCCCCACATCATAGTTTCGCTCCGCCGGGCTGAGCTTCTTAGAGAAGAAGGCACAGGGGCGGAGCTTAGGTGGCGTACCCGAGCGCTGAAAGAGCACAGCTCCTATCCCAGCCTCTGACGCGTCCACCTCCACTATGAATTGCAAAGATGGATCCGGATGAGCCAACACAGGAACCGAGGTAAACAGAGTCTTCAGTTTCCTAAAAGCCCTGTCCGCCCCAGTCGACCACTGCAAGCGCACCGGACCCCCATCAGCAGTGAGGTAATGGGAGAAGCTACTTGACCAAAACCCTGGATAAACCTCCGGTAGTAATTGGCAAACCCTAAAAATCGCTGCACCTCCTTTACCGTGGTGGGAGTCGGCCAATTACACATGGCTGCAATGTGGTCACTCTCCATCTCCACTCCTGACGTGGATAGGCGATACCCTAAGAAGGAGACGGACTGTTGAAAGAACAGGCATTTCTCAGCCTTGACATACAGGTCATGCTCCAACAGGCGACCAAGCACTCTGCGCACCAGGGACACATGCTCGGCGCGTGTAGAGGAGTAAATCAGAATGTCATCGATATACACCACTACATCCTGCCCGTGCAGGTCCCTGAAAATCGCATCTACAAAAGATTGGAAGACTGATGGAGCATTCTTCAAACCGTACGGCATGACGAGGTACTCATAATGCCCTGAGGTGGTACTAAATGCTGTCTTACACTCGTCTCCATCTCGGATACGCACCAGGTTGTACGCACTCCTGAGATCCAGTTTAGTGAAGAAACGCGCCCCGTGAATTAACTCAATCGCCGTGGCGATCAGAGGTAGCGGGTAACTGTACCACACCGTAATTTTAACCTGTTAGGGCTAGGGGGCAGTATTTACACGGCCGGATAAAAAACGTACCCGATTTAATCTGGTTATTACTACTGCCCAGAAACTAGAATATGCATATAATTATTGGCTTTGGATAGAAAACACCCTAAAGTTTCTAAAACTGTTTGAATGGTGTCTGTCAGTATAACAGAACTCATATGGCAGGCAAAAACCTGAGAAGATTCCAAACAGGAAGTACCCTCTCTGACCATTCCTTGGGCTTCTTGGCTCTGTTTAAAGAAAATTTAGGATCTTTGCTGTAACGTGACACTTCCTACGGCTCCCATAGGCTCTCAGAACCCGGGAAAAAGCTGAATGATGTAATTCCAGCCGCTGGCTGAAAAACTTTAGCGCCTTGGTTAAGTGGTCTATCAGAGGACCATCAGACTGAGGCTCGTGCACGAGGGGATCCCATGTTTTTATTTTCTCTCTCTTTGAACGTAAACACGCTTTCCCAGTCGGAATATTATCGCTTTTTTACGAGAAAAATGGCATAAAAATTGATTTTAAACAGCGGTTGACATGCTTCGAAGTACGGTAATGGAATATTTAGAAATGTTTTGACACGAAACGCGTCGGGCGTGTAACCCTTATCCTGTTGGGGGTAGGGGGCAGTATTGACACGGCCGGATAAAAAACGTACCCGATTTAATCTGGTTACTACTCCTGCCCAGTAACTAGAATATGCATATAATTATTGGCTTTGGATAGAAAACACCGTAAAGTTTCTAAAACTGTTTGAATGGTGTCTGTGAGTATAACAGAACTCATATGGCAGGCAAAAACCTGAGAGGATTCTATATGGGAAGTGGCCTGTCTGACAAGTTGTTGTTCATCTGGGCTCTTTTTATTGAAGACTGAGGATCTTTGCTCTAACGTGACACTTCCTACGGCTCCCATAGGCTCTCAGAGCCCGGGAAAAAGCTGAACGATATCGAGGCAGCCTCTGGCTGAAACACATTATCGCTTTTGGCAAGTGGCCGATCAGAGTACTATGGGCTTAGGCGCGTGCCCGAGTCGACCCCATGCTTTATTTTCTTTCATCTGTTTACCTAAATGCAGATTCCCGGTCGGAATATTATCGCTTTTTTACGAGAAAAATGGCATAAAAATGGATTTTAAACAGCGGTTGACATGCTTCGAAGTACGGTAATGGAATATTTAGAATTTTTTTGTCACGTAATGCGCCATGCTCGTAACCCTTATTTACCCTTTCGGATAGTGTCTTGAACGCACGAACAAAACGCCGCTATTTGGATATAACAATGGATTATTTGGGACCAAACCAACATTTGTTATTGAAGTAGAAGTCCTGGGAGTGCATTCTGACGAAGAACACCAAAGGTAATAACATTTTTCTTATAGTAAATCTGACTTTGGTGAGTGCTAAACTTGCTGGGTGTTTAAATAGCTAGCCCTGTGATGCCGGGCTATCTACTGAGAATATTGCAAAATGTGCTTTCACCGAAAAGCTATTTTAAAATCGGACATATCGAGTGCATAGAGGAGTTCTGTATCTATAATTCTTAAAATAATTGTTATGCTTTTTGTGAACGTTTATCGTGAGTAATTTAGTAAATTCACCGGAAGTTTGTGGGGGGTATGCTAGTTCTGAACGTCACATGCTAATGTAAAAAGCTGGTTTTTGATATAAATATGAACTTGATTGAACAAAACATGCATGTATTGTATAACATAATGTCCTAGGTGTGTCATCTGATGAAGATCATCAAAGGTTAGTGCTGCATTTAGCTGTCTTCTGGGTTTTTGTGACATTATATGCTAGCTTGAAAAATGGGTGTCTGATTATTTCTGTCTGGGTACTCTGCTGACATAATCTAATGTTTTGCTTTCGTTGTAAAGCCTTTTTGAAATCGGACAGTGTGGTTAGATTAACGAGAGTCTTGTCATTAAAATGCTGTAAAATTGTCATATGTTTGAGTACCCAGCCAGAAATAATCAGACACCCATTTTTCAAGCTAGCATATAATGTCACAAAAACCCAGAAGACAGCTAAATGCAGCACTAACCTTTGGTGATCTTCATCAGATGACACACCTAGGACATTATGTTATACAATACATGCATGTTTTGTTCAATCAAGTTCATATTTATATCAAAAACCAGCTTTTTACATTAGCATGTGATGTTCAGAACTACCTCCGGTGAATTTACTAAATTACTCACGATAAACGTTCACAAAAAACATAACAATTATTTTAAGAATTATAGATACAGAACTCCTTTGTGCACTCGATATGTCCGATTTTAAAATAGCTTTTCGGTGAAAGCACATTTTGCAATATTCTCAGTAGATAGCCCAGCCATCACGCCTAGCCATTTAGACACCGACCAAGTTTAGCCCTGACCAAACTCCGATTTACTATTATAAAAGTTTGATTACCTTTTGTTGTCTTCGTCAGAATGCACTCCCAGGACTGCTACTTCAATAACAAATGTTGGTTTGGTCCAAAATAATCCATCGTTATATCCAAATAGCGGCGTTTTGTTCGTGCGTTCTAGACACTATCCGAAATGGTAAATCAGGGTTACGAGCATGGCGCAATTCGTGACAAAGAAATTCGAAATATTCCATTACCGTACTTCGAAGCATGTCAACCGCTGTTTAAAATCCATTTTTATGCAATTTTTCTCGTAAAAAAGCGATAATATTCCGCCCGGGAATCTGCGTTTCGGTAAACAGAGGAAAACAAAAACAAAGCATTCGGTCGACGCGGGCACGCGCCTGAGTCTCACAGTACTGTAACCAGCCACTACCCAAACGCGCTACTTTTTTTCAGCCAGAGCCTGCAAAGCCACGATTCAGCTTTTTGCCGCCTTCTGAGAGCCCATTGGAGCCGTAGGAAGTGTCACGTAACAGCAGAGATCCTTTGTAATGGATAGAGATGGCAGAGAAGGCCAAGAAATGGTCAGACAGGGTACTTCCTGTACAGAATCTTCTCAGGTTTTGACCTGCCATTTGAGTTCTGTTATACTCACAGACACCATTCAAACAGTTTTAGAAACTTTGGAGTGTTTTCTATCCAAAGCCAATAATTATATGCATATTCTAGTTACTGGGCAGGAGTAGTAACCAGATTAAATCGGGTACGTTTTTTATCCAGCCGTGTCAATACTGCCCCCTAGCCCTAACAGGTTAAAAATGTTTTTGAATAGTAATTTAGTAAATTGTAGTGCTGATTCACCGGATGCATTTGAGGGAAAATATTTTCTGAACATCACGCGCCGATTTAAAATGCTGTTTTTATATATAAATATGAACTTTATCGAACAAAAGAATGCATGTATTGTGTAACATGATGTCCTAGGAGTGTCATCTGATGAAGATTGTCAAAGGTTAGTGCTTCATTTAGCTGTTTTTTGGTTATTTGTGATGCATGTGGTTGGTCGGAAAATGGCGGTGTGGCTATTTTGACGATGTACTCTCCTAACATAATGTAATGTTTTGCTTTTGCTGTAAAGCCTTTTTGAAATCGGACAACATGGTTCGATTCAGGAGAAGTGTATCTATAAAATGGTGTAAAATAGTCCTATGTTTGAGAAACAGAAATTATTAGATTTGGTTATGAATATTGCGCTCTGATTTCTCGCTGGATGTTGATCCCGATTACGGGATCAGCGAATCAAGAGCGCTGTAAGAGGATATTGAGCCCATTAATTTCTCACTATTTTCTCCACTGATTTATCCTTGTGCAGTTCTGGGGTTGGAGTCACAATGTCCTTTTCTCGAGGTAGATTGTTAGAGTTTGTCAGAAAGTTCCAAATATTAGTAAAGAACCCACCTGACCGTGATACTTCAGGTTTCTTTGTACTTGTAGTGGACTGCTTGGTAAGGGCAGTAGGTGGCAATCTAGTGGTAACAGCTGTGGTGTTCAAAGCATCTGTTACTGTTGCTGTCTTTTCTGTTGTCACAGTCCTTTCCTGGTCTGGTACCTGAATGGGGCCAATTGGGATGATAGTTACACTATTCCCTTCAGTCCATTTAGCACTCACTATTTCTACTATATATTCTCCGCCTTCCTCTTGATCACAATTGTCCATGGTGATCAGCCAAGTGTCCTCTGCTTTAGTTATTGTCAAGTTGCATTCTTTCGAGTCCCAGATGACTTCTCCTAATGTCAGATGAAAGGTCCATCCACAGAGTGCTATTTCTGGTGGAGGTCTGATTCTCCTGATTGAGAGGGCTCTCTGAACTTCTTTAGTTATTATCTGGGATGGAATGGGGATGCTAATCCTATTGTCAGTCTTTTCAGATTGTTCAGCAGGTTCCTCTCGTTTCTTCCTGCTTCCACCATACTGTTTGATTGTGCTTGAGTCTGTTGTTTCTCCACCAGTGTTCACTGTTGCTCTCGCGATGTCAATGTTCTGTTGTTCTAACTTCGAATGTCTGTTAACCTGTTGAGGTGTAGGGGGCAGTATTTTCACGGCCGGATGAAAAACGTACCCCAATTAAACTGGTTACTACTCTTTCCCAGAAACTAAAATATGTATATTATTAGTGCATTTGGATAGAAAACACTCTGACGTTTCTAAAACTGTTTGAATGGTGTCTGTGAGTATAACAGAACTCATATGGCAGGCAAAAACCTGAGATAAATTCAACCAGGAAGTGGAGGATCTGAGAATTGTAGTTCTTCTTTCTAGTCCCTTTCGAAACTACAGTATTTGTGGGGTCATGTTGCATTTCCTAAGGCTTCCATTGGCTGTCAAAAGCCTTCAGAAAGTGGTTTGAGCATTCTCCTGTCACTGGACAGAGTATAGGAGCTCAGTCGATGAGTGAACTGCCTGGGAACAAAGGGATTGGATATGCGCGGTCCCGCGAGCACGCTGTTCCTTCTTTTTCTCCTTGAATGAATATGCTTTTGTCCGGTTGGAATATTATCGCAATTTTACATGAAAAATACCATAAAGATTGATTTTAAACAGCGTTTGATATGCTTCTAAGTACGGTAATGGAACATTTTGACTTTTTGTGTCTCGAATTGCACTTGCGCTTTAGCCTTTGGATAGTGACCTGAACGCACGAACAAAACGCAGGTATTTGGACATAAATATGGATTATTTAGAACAAAAACAACATTTCTTGTGGAAGTAGCAGTCCTGGGAGTGCATTCTGACGAAGATCAGCAAAGGTAAGAGAATATTTCTAATACTAATTCTGAGTTTAGGTTGCCCCGAACTTGGCGGGTGTCTGTATAGCTCACCGTGATGGCTGAGCTATGTACTCAGAATATTGAAAAATGTGCTTTCTCCGTAAAGCTATTTTAAAATCTGACAGAGCGATTGCATCCAGGGGTCTATCTATAATTCTTTAAATAATTGTTATATATGTCACGTTCGTCATAAGGATGGGACCAAGGCGCAGTGGGAATGTGTATGTTCATCTTCTTTTTTTATGAAGAAAACCAAAAGAAACACTTAAACAAAAACAACGACGAGAAAACAGTCCTGTGAGGCACACAGCTACACTTACGGAACAACTACCCACAAACACCCATGAAAAAACACCCCTACTAAATAGGACCTTCAATTAGAGGCAAGGAGGAACAGCTGCCTCCAATTGAAGGTCAACCCAATAAACTAAACATAGAAATAGAAAAACTAGAACGAACATAGAAATATACTAACATTGAACATTAACCAAAAACCCAGAAACACACTAAACAAACACCCCCTGCCACGCCCTGACCAAACTACAATAACAAACAACCCATTTTACTGGTCAGGACGTGACAATATATTTTGTCAACGTTTATGATGAGTATTTTTGTAAATTGATGTGCACATTCACCGCACGTTTTGGTGGGAATACATTTTCTGAACATCACACGCCAATGTAAAATGCTGTTTTTGGATATAAATATGAACTTTATCGAACAAAACATACATGTATTATGTAACATAATGTCCTAGGAGTGTCATCTGATGAAGATCGTTAAAGGTTAGTGCTTCATTTAGCTTCATCAAGCTCGCCATTATGTCATGGAATATTGCCTCAAAAATATAACACTCTTACAAGAACTTGTGAATTCAATATAGACTTTAATACAAAGTAGCAAAGCTGAGCTGGTCCATGGAACAACTGACTCCCTTCAGCACTGGCTTTGCTTTTATACACATACAGCATATGGGTACATCCCATATGTAAATTAAATGACTCCCCTTAGTCCTTCTGCCATCATTATCTTTTAGTCCGAGTTCTTTGCTTGTTTACACCCAGTAATGCCCATCTCTGCTTCTGGTTAGATTATAATGGTGGCAGGACCCCTTATGTCATACAAAAAATAATACATTTATTGTATACTTATATTTCACCTGTTGGTCATTTTACCACCATCCTCCTTCCTGTGTCCTTCTGACATTAGTATGTCTGACTGTCATAAATGTACTTATAGCCTCAGCTAATGTATGTCCAGATGCAACCAATGTACTTATTGCCTCAGCTAATGTATGTTCAGATGCAACCAATGTAACCATTGTTCCTGTGTTTCCTTAACATAGCAGTTGCACCTAGCTACATTACATTAACTCCCACAGACTACAGGAAAAAGAGGACCAAGCACACCCCTATTCTCATTGATGAGGCTGCAGTGGAGCAGGTTGAGAGCTTCAAGTTCCTTGGTGTCTACATCACCAACAAACTAACATGGTCCAAGCACACCAAGACAGTTGTGAAGAGGCCACGACAAAACCTATTCAACCTCTGGAGACTGAAAAGATTTTGCATGGGTCCTCAGATCCTCAAAATGTTCTACAGCTGCACCATCGACAGCATCCTGACTGGTTGCATCACTGCCTGGTATGGCAAGCGCTCGGCCTCCGATCGGCCCAGTACATCACTGGGGCCAAGCTTCCTGACATCCAGGACCTCTATACCAGGCGGTGTCAGAAGAAGGCTCTACAAATTGTCAAAGACACCAGCCACCCCAGTCATAGACTGTTCTCTCTGCTACCACACGGCAAGTGGTACCGGAGCGCCAAGTCTAGGTCCAAGAGGTTTCTTAACAGCTTGCACCTCCAAGCCATAAGACTGCTGAACACCTAATCAAATGGTTGCCCAGACTATTTGCACTCTTCTACAACACTGCTACTCTGTCTATTGTTATCATCTATGCATAGTCACTTTAATAACTCTACCTACATGTACATATTACCTCAGCTAACCGGTGCCCCCGCACATTGACTCTGTACCGGTACCCCCCGTATATAGTCTCACTATTGTTATTTTACTGCTGCTCTTTAATTACTTCTTACAGTTAGTTCTTATTCTAATCTGTATTTTTTTAAACTGCATTGTTGGTTAGGGGCTTGTAAGTAAGTAAACCTGATCAACTCTATGTGAAGGAGATGTGTCGTGCTGCATGAGTAAAATGGTGGTCACACCAGATACTGAGTGGTTTTCTGATCCACGCCACTACCTTTTTTTTAAGGTATCTGGGACCAGATGCTTATCTGTATTCCCAGTCATGTGAAATCCATAGATTAGGGCCTAATGAAGTTATTTCAATGGACTGATTTCCTTATGTGAACTGTAGCTCAGTAAAATCTTTGAAATTGTTGCATGTTGCTTTATTTTTTTGTTCAATGTACAGGATTGACTCCTACTCATCATTATAATAGATGTCGTGCACAGTCTACCACACCACTAGGATGTGACACTCATGTTGATACAGTCAATTGATCAATCAATCAATCAAATTTATTTATAAAGCCCTTCTTACATCAGCTAATGTCACAAAGTGCTGTACAGAAACCCAGCCTAAAACCCCAAACAGCAAGCAATGCAGGTGTAGAAGCAATTGATCAATTCACATCAGATGGGTAAAAAGTCTGTGTAAGTCAATGGTGAAGTGCATTTTAGCAAAGATGGTCTATTGGGTTGAAAAGATATTTAAGTGACTGCTCTAACAATAGAAATATATGTCTTCAAAGATGAGAGGCAGGCGGAGGCGAGATCAGGTGGGACCATTCTAGCCAATGAAAGGGCAGATATGCATGTGAACAACAGACCATAGAGATATAGAGGACTCCTTTTTGTATCTGTGCCGTTATAGCGTCTGTGCCATTTTAAAGTAGTCACTGTTCTTCTGCTTCACTGGCTGATTGCTCCCAATTCATACGAATCCCCACCCAGTTGACTACTTGAAAATGGTGGAAGCCCTCAATGGCAGTGTCCAATCTAAAATGGGTTATATCCATGATGAGTTCTCTATCTCAGTGAAGTTCGTGTACAACTCTGATAAAAAGTTGTTGTTGAGTAGATTGTCGAAATTACACGTGCATCCACTTATATCAGTGCATTCGTAACAACCTAACCATTACAAAACTTCTATTCGATCAAATAAGCCTCACATAGCAAATTAGCAATAACATTTTTTGTTGACCAAATTCCACATCTTCTCATTGACCTCACTTTGTGGGCTTATTTTCATGAACAGATTTTGTGTGGGTTGAAACCTCTCGCCTCACCTCTTGCAGTTAACCAGCCAACCAAGCAATAGGTTTCAACAATATGCAAGGAGGCAGGGGTTAGAATTGTTAACGCTTTGCATCACTGATGGTAAACTGTCAGGGTTACAAAAGAGATGTGTTTGGCTATTATAATGCATCTTTAGTGGTTAGAGAGGAACATTGTTAGCATACATCATATCTTAGTGAGAAGATCAAATCTCACAATATATGTTGGTAAATGATCATGGCCAACATTACATTTTAGTAGACACTCTTATCCAGAGCAACTTACAGTAGTGAATACATACATTTCATACATTTTTTTTCTCCATACTAGTCCCCCGTGGGAATCGAACCCACAACCCTGGCGTTGCAAACATAATGCTCTACTAACTGAGCCACACAGGATCATGTTTTGGTGAGGTTTGTGTCTGTTTAACCTTTCTTATTCTCCAGCTCCTCCACCTCCCTCTCAATGACACTCAGTCTGGCTTCGAAGGCTGCGTTTACAGAAAGATATATTAGGACACTGAAACTTAGATAAACATGGTTTTAGGATAACAGTTCATTGCATCAATTTCTTTGTATTACCTGTGTTCTCCCTCTCACTGGCTGTTACTCTGGCCTCCAGGGCTGAAACCACATGAAAGGAAACATTAATAGACAAATATAGCAGAATTTTTTCCTAATAAAAGGGAAAATAATATTAACTTTTCTTTGGTTATCTGTTAATTACCTGCATTCTCTCTCTTCAGGTCCTCCACCTCCCACGCACTGGCACTCAGTCTGACCTTTAAGGCTGTAGATACAAAAAATGCACTTTGTAAACTTTAAAAACATAACCTGTAATACAGGTAACCTAGTGGTTAGAGTGTTAAGCCAGTAACTGAAAGGATGCTCGATTGAATCTTGAGCTGACAAGGAAACAAATCTGTCTTTCTGCTCCTGAACAAGTCAGTTAACCCACTGTTCCTAGGCTGTCATTGTAAATAAGAATGTGTTCTTAACTGACTTGCCTAGTTAAATAAAGGTTAAATATATTTTTTTTTTAAATACATTTTTGGGCCAAACGGCAGCCCTGTGACTTTCTTGCTATAAAGCTGATCAATGCAAGTCTATTATTGATTGCCTATTCGTTTTATACAATGCAGTGTTGCACATTATTTGAACAGCCTCTTTCCTTTGGTGGCCCAGCACAATATATTTCCTAACTCAATGGAAGGCAAATTCCATTTCTATACTGATTTGTGAATTTCATATTTTCATATTGCACAGCGTGCTGCCAAATTCAGTGCTGGTGCTATGGGGGAAATTTAGGCTAGAGCCCTAATAAGCTTCAATAAATTGTCAAATAACAGTAAAATCTACCTTCATTTAATACCTGCATTCTCTTTTTTCAGTTCCTTGATCCTGCTCCTCTGCTGCAGTTCAGTATTTGTGACTCTGGGCTCCACCTTCTGTTTCACCACCGTGTTGCTCAGCTCCTTCAGCTCAGCCTTGACCCCTCCACTCTCTCCCTGAGCCCATGCTCCAGACACACAGAACAGCAACACCAGCAGAGCTACAGCACCCCTCATTTTCAAACAACACTTCTTCACAAATAATGCAGTGTATGTCGTCTGATGTAAAAAACAAATTAAAGGATTCTGATCAAGTGAAACACTAGGTGAGCTGACAGGGCCGCATGTCATTAGAATCTAACGCTGTAAAAGGATGACAGAACTGAACCTTCCAAGAAACACATTGAAAAGGAATGAACCAATCATTAGTGGGACACCACACCCATATAACTGCTGTTACAAACACACACACACACACACACAACCTTTCACATGGGCACCTACCACGCCCATATGTCATCTGACATTTTCGTTACATAACTGGTATATTACGTGTCAGCTGTTGTATTATGGGTAGAAAGTCAAATACATATTGTGCCACAGAATATGATGGAGACTAACTGTTTTAACCATTCTTTTACAGTCTGTCAGATTTCCAGTCATTCCAATTAATTTAGTACCCCTTGATCTTCAAGAATAGGACTTGGAAATATGGATTAGCTAAATAGTTTTACCTGAGCGTAACCCAAAAACAAAGGACTTATTAGCCTACTCTGTTTATTTTGTTGTCACAGGGGACTGATTGGGCTCTTTTAAACATTTTATTGAAATACTGTAGAATTTCATTAATTCCTATGGACGACTGCTCCTTTTGGGGAGTACCAAAATGGCGGCCGGTGGCTTCAAAGCCTCTAATTGGCCAATACATAGCATCAGCAATCCAATGTCAACTTCCACTGCTATGCATGGTGAAGCCCCAAAATGTCCTTCCCTGGGAGCCCGTGTGTCTGAATAAAGCCCTAGGTCTGAACCCCGCCCTGTGCAATTGGGTCCTGGACTTCCTGACAGGCCGCCCCCAGGTGGTGAAGGTAAGAAACAACACCTCCACTTCACTGATCCTCAACACTGAGGCCCACAAGGGTCCATGCTCAGCCCCCTCCTATACTCCCTGTTCACCCATGACTGCGTGGCCAAGCACACCTACAAATCCATAATTAAGTTTGCACATGACACAACAGTAGTAGGCTTGATTACCAACAACGACGAGACAGCCTACAGGGAGGAGGTGAAAGCCCTGGTGGAGTGGTGCCAGGAAAATAACCTCTCCCTCAACATCAACAAAACAAAGGAGATGATCGTGGACTTCAGGAAACAGCAGAGGGAGCACCCCCCCTATCCACATCGATGGGACAGTAGTGGAGAAGGTGGAAAGTTTTAAGTTCCTCGGCTTACGCATCACTGACAAACTGAAATGGTCCACTCACACAGACAGTGTGGCGAAGAAGGTCGCAACAGAGCCTCTTCAACCTCAGGAGTCTGAAGAAATTTGGCTTGTCACCTAAAACCCTGACAAACTTTTACAGATGCACAATCGAGAGCATTCTGTCAGGCTGTATCACCACCTGGTATGGCAACTGCACCGCCCACAACCATAGGGCTCTCCAGAGGGTGGTGTGGTCTGCACAATGCATCACCGGGAGCAAACTACCTGCCCTCCGGGACACCTATCGCACCCGATGTCACAGGAAGGCCAAAAAGATCATCGAGGACAACAACCACCTGAGTCACTGCCTGTTCACCCCGCTATCATTCAGAAGGCGAGGTAAGAACAGGTGCATCAAAGCGGGGACCGAGAGACTGAAAAACAGCTTCTATCTCAAGGCCATCAGACTGTTAAATAGCTATCACTAGCAATGAGAGGCTGCTACCTATATACACTGACTTGAAATCATTGGCCACTTTAATAATGTCACTTTAATAATGTTTACATACTTTGCATTAATCATCTCATATGTATATACTGCATTCTATACTTTTCTACTGTATTTTAATCTAACGCCTCTGACATTGCTTGTCCAAATATTTACATATTCTTAATTACATTCCTTACTTAGACTTGTGTGTATTGGGTATATGTTGTGAAATTGCTAGATATTACTTGTTAGATATTGCTGCTCTGTCGGAACCAGAAGCACAAGCATGTTGCAACACCAGCAGTGACATCTGCTAAACATGTGTATGTGACCAATACATTTGTATTATTATTTCATTCGATTTGAAATGGATTATATTTAATGTTTTCCTCATCAATCTACACACAATACCCCATCATGACAAAGCGAAAACAGGTTTTTAGAAATGTGTGCATTTTCCTGAAAAACTTATACACATAAGTATTCTGACACTTTGCTAGGAGACTCAAAATTGAGTTCAGGTGCATCCTGTTTCCATTGATCTTCCTTGAGATGTTTCTACAACTTGATTTGAGTCTACCTGTGGAAAAGCCAATTGATTGGACATGATTTGGAAAGGCACACACCTTTTCGGACTATGAAACAACTACTGATTTAGAACCACAGAGAGTTACCACAAGTCCTCCACTATTCCAGCACGATTTCAACATCATCAAATCACCTATATTTAGTCTAATACAGTGACAAATAAAACAATTGTCCAATCAACAAAGCTAAAAATAATGTGTCTGTGTAACGCCCTGGCCATAGAGAGGGGTTTTTGTTCTTTATTTTGGTTAGGCCAGGGTGTTACATTGGGTGGGCGTTCTATGTGCATTTTTCTATGTTGGTTTGTTTCATTGATTTTGGCCGTGTGGCTTCCAATCAGGCACAGCTGTAGAGTGCTGTTGCTGATTGGGAGTCACACATAAGTGCCTGTTTTTCCGTTGGGGTTTTGTGGGTAATTGTTTCTGTTAGTGTTTTGCACCTGACAGGACTGTTTGGCTGTCGGTTTTCTTATTTTTGTATAGTGTTCTTTCGTCTATTAAATATTCAATGATGAACACTAACTCCGCTGCACCTTGGTCTACTCTCTCTCACGACAGCCGTTACAGTCTGTCCATGGTTCTGATGTGTGTGTGTGTGTGTGTGTGTGTGTGTGTGTGTGTGTGTGTGTGTGTGTGTGTGTGTGTGTGTGTGTGTGTGTGTGGCATAGGTTCGTGCAAATAGAAAAAACTTGTTGACTCACCCTATTTGTAGAGAAATGCCAATGCCATCCTCCTCTCTTTCATGTTGATGAAACGGTCTATGAGTCTGTCATACCGTGTATGCTATTATTTTTTGTTGTCCTAGGCTACCTGGCTAAAATGCTTGCTCTCTAGCCTAACTTCCTTCCATGGGCAACGTTAGCTAGTTAACATTAGCCTTCTACATCTAGCTACATATTGAAGTTCCATCCTCTCAGTCCAGGGTCACAATGTATGAATTTATGGTTGGATCAGAAATCGCTGTTATAATCATTGGCCAGTACTGAGAATTTAATAAAACCACAAGTCCAAATCCCTATCTCCATCCATGGCTAATTTAGGAAAAGGCCAATTTCAGCTAGCTAGCCACCGGAGGACAACACAACGAGATGCAACAATTCAAGTTGTTTCTGTCAATGATGTATTTCTCTTGATGCGATGTGACAGGAGTGAAGCCAAATCCAAACAGGATTCTCTCCCCTTGCTTTTTTCTTTGTAATTTCTTTAGGGAAACCTGGAATGTTTTTATTTATTTATTTTATTTAACCTTTATTTAACTCGGCAAGTCAGTTAAGACCAAATTATTATTTACAATGACGGCCTACCAAAAGGCAAAAGACCTCCTGTGGGGACGGGGGCTGGGATTAAAAATTAAAAATAATATAAAAATATAGGACAAAACACACATCAAAAATTCTAGCTAAATGCTTAGCGCATAGAATTAAAACGTTTTTGTCAGATATTATTCATCCTAATCAGACAGGTTTTTTACATGGCCGATACATTGGAGATAATAGAAGACAAGTACTGGAAACAATAGAACACCATGAAAAAGGTGTAAAATTGTAAATAATGGCTACTTCTCAGAAAGATTTAAACTGTTGAGGAGTAAAACAAGGTTGTCCACTATCAGCATAAATATTTATTATTGCCATCGAAATGTTAGCTGTTAAAATTAGATCAAACAATAATATTAAGGGATTAGAAATCCAGAGCTTAAAAACAAAGGTGTCATTGTACGCTGATGATTCATGTTTTCTTTTAAATCCACAATTAGAATCTCTCCACAGATTCATAGAGGATCTAGATTCTTTTTCTAACCTCTCTGGATTCAAACCAAATGATGACGTGTTTACTATATTACGTATTGGATCACAGAAAAATAAAACTTTTACATTATCATGTACTTTACCAATAAAATGGGCTTACGGGGATGTGGACATACTCGGTCTACATATCCCAAAAGAAAGAAATGATCTCACTCCAATACATTTTAATAGAAAGTTGGAAAAAATAGATAAGATCTTGCTAACATGGAAAGACGAGTACCTGTCTATTTATGAAAATATCACCCTGATTAACTCTTTAGTCATATCACAGTTACACTATTTTCTTATGGTTTTGCCTACATTTACATTTTTACATTTTAGACATTTAGCAGACGCTCTTATCCAGAGCGACTTACAGTAGTGAATGCATACATTTCATACATTTTTTTCCCCGAACTGGTCCCCCGTGGGAATCTAACCCACAACCCCGGTGCTGCAAACACCATGCTCTACCAACTGAGCCACATGGGACCACACCTAGTGACCTGTTTTTAAATTATATCAGCAAAAGAAAAACTAAACTTAACAAGTTCCACAGATATGTGACTAACAGAAATTGAATAATGTGTCCCTGAACAAAGGGCGGTCAAAATCCAAAGTAACAGTCAGTATCTGGTGTGGCCACCAGCTGCATTAAGTACTGCAGTGCATCTCCTCCTCATGGACTGCACCAGATTTGCCAGTTCTCTCTGTGAGATGTTACCCCACTCTTCCAACAATGCACCTGCAAGTTCACGGACATTTCTGGGGGAATGGCCCTAGCCCTTACCCTCTGATCCAACTGGTCCCAGATGTGCTCAATGGGATTGAGATCCTAGCTCTTCGCTGGCCATGGCAGAACACTGAGATTCCTGTCTTGCAGGAACTCAAGCACAGAATGAGCAGTATGGCTGGTGGCATTGTCATGCTGGAGGGTCATGTCAGGATGAGCCTGTAGGAAGGGTATCGCATGAGGGAGGAGGATGTCTTCCCTGTAACACACAGCGTTGAGATTGCCTGCAATGACAACAAGCTCAGTCCGATGATGCTGTGACACACCGCCCCAGACCATGATGGACCCTCCACCTCCAAATCGATCCCGCGACAGAGTAAGGCCTCGGTGTAATGCTCATTCCTTCGAAGGATAAATGCAAATCCGACCATCACCCCTGGTGAGACAAAACCGCGAATCGTCAGTGAAGAGCACTTTTTGCCAGTCCTGTCTGGTCCAGCGACAGTGGGTTTGTGCCCATAGGCTACGTTGTTGCCGGTGATGTCTGGTGAGGACCTGCCTTACAACAGGCCTACAAGCCCTAAGTCCAGCCTCTCTCAGCCTATTGCGGACAGTCTGAGCACTGATGGAGGGATTGTGCATTCTTGGTGTAACTCGGGCAGTTGTTGTTGCCATCCTGTACCTGTTCCGCAGGTGTGATGTTCGGATGTACCGATCCTGTGCAAGTGTTGTTACATGTGGTCTGCCACTGCGAGGACGATCAGCTGTCCATCCTGTCTCCCTGTAGCACTGTCTTAGGCGTCTCACAGTACGGACATAGCAATTTATTGCACTGGCCACATCTGCAGTCCTCATGCCTCCTTGCAGCATGCCTAAGGCCCATTCACGCAGATGAGCAGGGACCCTGGGCATCTTTCTTTTGGTATTTTTCAGAGTCAGTAGAAAGGCCTCTTTAGTGTCCTAAGTTTTCATAACTGTGACCTTAATTGCCTACCGTCTGTAAGCTGTTAGTGTCTTAACGACCGTTCCACAGGTGCATGTTCATTAATTGTTTATGGTTCATTAAACAAGCATGGAAAACATGCAGACAATTACACTGATGGAAGCGACAATCTAGCCGCAATATTAAAGCAATATTAAAGCCCCCCCAATTAAAAAAATAGAAAAAAAAGAGAGACACCACAACACTACATAAAGAGAGACCTAAGACAACAACATAGCATGGCAGCAACACAACATGATAACAACAGAGTAGCAAAACAACATGGCAGCTGTACAAAACATGGTACAAACATTATTGGGCACAGACAACAGCACGAAGGCCAAGAAGGTAGAGACAACAATACATCACGCGAAGCAGCCACAACTGTCAGTAAGATTGTCCATGATTTAATCTTTGACTGAAGAGATGGAGACAAAACATTCCTGTTTGAGTGTTTTTTCCAGTCGCTAGATGCAGCGAACTGAAAAGAGGAGCAATCCAG
This sequence comes from Salmo salar, assembly GCF_965601325.2. NCBI lineage: Eukaryota > Metazoa > Chordata > Actinopteri > Salmoniformes > Salmonidae > Salmo > Salmo salar. The sequence continues at coordinate 30,201,653 of NC_138319.1, read as the reverse complement.
GGATGTGTGTGCTTTGGGGACCTTTAACATAATGTGACTGGCAGAATGGGTGTTGTATGTGGAGGATGAGGGCTGCTATAAGTATCTCAGATAGGGGGAGTGAGACCTAAGGATTCTCTTGTCATCCATGAATACACGCCACTGACGATGCAATAAGACATATAAAAATTCCATAGATGCTGTTGCACCTCTAAAAACAAAAAACATTTGTCACAAGAAATTTACTAACTGGTATAAAAAAAATATCCGAGCCCTGAAGCAAGTCTCCAGAAAATTGGAACAGAAATGGCTGTCCACCAAACTGTAAGTCTTCCGACTAGCTTGGAAAAACAGTACCATGCAATATTGAAGAGCCCTCACTGCTGGTCTATCAGCCTACTTTTCCACCCCTCCCCCAACTGGAGACAATTCATTTTGATGGTTGTACAGTCATCTCAAATAAAACTGCGAAGGACCACAGCGTTACTCTGGACCCTGGTCTCTCGTTTGACGAACCTATCAAGAATATTTCAAGGGCAGTTTTTTTCAATCTTCGTAACATTGCAAAAATCTTTAACCTTTTGTCCAAAAATGAAGCAGATAAGCTTATCCACCCTTTAGTCACTTCTAGATTAGACTACTGCAATGCTCTACTCTCTGGCTACGTGGATAAAGCACTAAATAAACTTCAGTTAGTGCTAAATATGGCTGATAGAATCTTGACTAGAACCAAAAAATATGATCATTACTCCAGTGCTAGCCTCTCTACACTGGTGTCCTGTTAAGGCTAGGGCTGTTTTCAAGGTTTTACTGCTAACCTACAAAGCATTACATGTACTTGCTCCTACCCATCGCTCCGATTTGGTACTCCAGTATATACAGTGCAATTAGAAAGTATTCAGACCTCTTGACTTTTTACACATTTTGTTACGTTACAGCGTTATTCTAAAAATGGATTGAATTCGTTTTTTCCTCATCAATCTGCACACAATGCCTCATAATGACAAAGCAAAAACAGTTTGGAACCACCAAGACTCTTCCTAGAGCTGGCCGCCCGGCCAAACTGAGCAATTGGGGGCCAGGAAGGTGACCAAGAACACTATGGTCACTCTAACAGAGCTCCAGAGTTCCTCTGCGAAGGACAACCATATCTGCAGCACTCCACCAATCATGCCTTTATGGTAGAGTGGCCAGACAGAAGCCAGTCCTCAGTAAAAGGCACATGACAGCCCGCTTGGAGTTTGCCAAAAGGAATCTAAAGGACTCTCAGACCATGAGAAACAAGATTCTCAGGTCTGATGAAACCAAGATTGAACTCTTTGGCCTGAAGGCCAAGTGTCACGTCTGAAGGAAACCAGTCACTGCTCATCACCTGGCCAATACTATCCCTACGGTGAAGCATGGTGGTGGCAGCATCATGCTGTGGGGATGTTTTTCAGCTACAGGGACTGGGAGACGAGTCAGAATCGAGGGAAAGATGAACGGAGCAAAGTACAGAGAGATCCCTGATGAAAACCTGTTCTGGAGTCATCAGGACCTGAGACTGAGGTGAAGTTCACATTCCAACAGGAGAACGACCCTAAGCACACAGCCAAGACAATGCAGGAGAGACCTGAAGATAGCTGTTCAGTGATGATCCCCATCAAACCTTCAAATCAAATGTTATTTGTCACATACACATGGTTAGCAGATGTTAATGCGAGTGTAGCGAAACGCTTGTGCTTCTAGTTCCAACAGTGCAGTAATATCTAAGTAATCTAACAATACCCCAACAACTACCTAATACACACAAATCTAGAGGGGCAAATGAGAATATGTACACATAAGTATATGGATGAGCGATGGCCGAGCGGCATAGGCAAGGTGCAATAGATAGTATAAAATACAGTATATACATGTGATATGAGTAATGTAAGATATGTAAACATTATTAAAATGGCATTATTTAGAGTGCATTGTATAAAGTTACTAGTGATCCATTTATTAAAGTGGCTAGTGATTGGGTCTCATTGTAGGCAGCAGCCTCTTTGAGTTAATGATTGCTGTTTAGCAGTCTGATGGCCTTGAGATAAAAGCTGTTTTTCAGTCTCTCGGTGCGGTGATACAGCCCGACAGGATGCTCTCGATTGTGCATCTGTAAAAGTTTGTCAGGGTTTTGGGTGACAAGCCAAATTTCTTCAGCCTCCTGAGGTTGAAGAGGTGCTGTTGCGCTTTCTTCAGCACACTGTCTGTGTGGGTGGACCATTTCAGTTTGTCTGTGATGTGTATGCCGAGGAACTTAAAATTTTCCACCTCCACTGATGTCCCTTCGATGTGGATAGGGGGTGCTCCCTCAGCTGTTTCCTGAAGTCCACGATCATCTCCTTTGTTTTGTTGACGTTGAGTGAGAGGTAGTTTTCCTGACACCACACTCCGAGGGCCCTCACCTCCTCCCTGTAGGCTGTTTCGTCATTGTTGGTAATCAAGCCCACTACTGTTGTGTCGTCTGCAAACTTGATGATTGAGTTGGAGGCGTGCTTGGCCATGTAGTCGTGGGTGAACAGGGAGTACAGGAGAGGGCTGGGCATGCACCCTTGTGGTGCCCCAGTGTTGAGGGTCAGCGAAGTGGAGATGTTGTTTCCTACCGTCACCACCCACATTTAGCTACCTCCTATAAGTGTTTATCATACCAAAACATAACCCAGAGACATGGACATTAATGAAAATTGTCATTAGACTTTGCCACACCAAAGTGGGAAAATGTGTGAAATTTGGGATGCATACTGTGTCTTCAATCATTATGTAATCCATATTTTGCTCTTATTGTATTTTTGTATGCTATTTTTATTATGTTAATTCAGAATGTATTATTTTATTTTTTACTGTGAGCGATAAAACCAAATTCTGTTGTCATTGTCACTCCCTGTGATGACAAACAAATGCCATTCTAGAGCTCAATGCCACGAATACAGTTGATATTTTTTTATTTCTATACATCAACAATTTTGCCTCTGAAGTAACAAGCTACAAATTCATGTGAAAACAAATCCGTTTCCATCGTTTATTCATTATTTTATACATTTACATTTACATTTACGTCATTTAGCAGACGCTCTTATCCAGAGCGACTTACAAATTGATGCATTCACCTTATGATATCCAGTGGGTGGGGGGGTGGGTAGAAGGATTACTTTATCCTATCCCAGGTATTCCTTAAAGAGGTGGGATTTCAGGTGTCTCCGGAAGGTGGTGATTGATAATATGTTCCTCCAGCCTTAATATCAAGAACACTAATGCTAAGCAAAGGGATCTAATAAAGGTAGAGGAGCTAGAATACAAAAGGAGGAAAGGAAATGGAGAGGAGCTATAATAGGAAAGAAGGAAATGAAAGGGAGAGGAGCTAGAATAGGAAAGGAGGAAAGGAAAGGTAGGTGGCAAAGAAAAGAAAGAAAGGGAGCTAGGATATGAGGAAAATAAATAATTAAATGAACCAGGAAAGTAGAAAAGGAAAGGAAACAAAAAAAGAAAGCAAGGAAAAGGAGTAGTAGAGGAAAGGGAGTTAAGAACAAAACGGAACTGAACAGCATTTGCAGTAAACGGTTTCTGTTACAAAATGTTTTGGACTGGACAACTCTATTTCCTGGGGCACTTTCACTAGGCAAACGTTGTGGAACGTTGAAGATAGAAAAGTTATGAATAGAGCATTAATAATGTCGTTGGCATTATTAAATTGAAGACTATTATTTTATCAAATAAATTCTCTGTAATTATTATTACGTGATTAAACTAATCATATAAATATAATTAACTAGGAAGTCAGGGCACCAAGGACAATCTTCAGATTACAAAGTTATAATTTTCCTAATATAACTCTTCAGATATTTCAATCTGATCAATTAGTCTTCTAATTAATGAATTATTCTTTACCTCACGTTAGTCTCATTCCGGACGTCGTAAATTGCTGGTTATCTGCACGAACCCAGCCTTCACTACGAATCATCAATTGTCTTAATCATTTATTTACTAACTAAATAATCACAGAAATGCATAAACAAACAAACAGTAGATATGGTTACAAGGAAATGATAAGGGAGGTTCCCTATTGGGCTAAGCCGATATGGTGGCTTGGTGGACAAAGGGAAGTGGGTGTGGACTGAGAAGGGCGGGAATTACAAGAGTCACTACACAGTTAATAATTATATTGATTGAAATGCTAATCCTTTGCACATGAACGCTCACTCATTCGGGAATAATTGCAATCAATATATATTTATGCTCAGTGTGTCGTCGTGATCTCTGTTGGAATCGTCTGTCTTTCTGTTGGAAAGTTCATCTGATGCTCTCTACTTCCATGAAGTCTCTCGTGGTCAGAGTAACATTCAGAAATGTTCTTGTAGAATAGATGTTTCGGCAGTTGTCGGTCTTCGCATTCCATGGTACATAATTCCTAGCGCAGACTAGTAATTAGTATAGAAGATTTGCTCTTATTCTGTTGGTATCGATAGTCTCAGAGTTTCAACAACCATTACAACCTTAGCTTATACTGAGGGTTTTTGTGGTCTCTACTCAAACCTTTGCCCTCTTGGTGACCGCATTACGCATGGTCTGAAGAGGATTTCTTCAGGTGGGGGTTTTATTCGTAACAGCAGAAAGGGGCTGTCCCATGATGCCAGATCAATGTCTGTGCACATGGGGCGGGCCAATGACTTAGTTCAACTTTGAAGGGAATACAATTTTCTCACATTAATGGTTCAACATCCCCTTACATAATTTCATTCATTTTATACAATAATTAGATGCAAACCTCATAACGGAGGCTCCTGTATAAACAGAGTTATGGTAATGTGGCCGTATTGTCTTTCCTGAGGTCACAATCATAAAACAAAACAGACCGGGTCGTAGCTGGCTTCTCCACCGACCGTTTACACATTCTCCAAAACATGGATATTGTTCAGTTCTCAAGTTCTGTGATGTAGAAGAAGTTCCTTTGTTCTACTGTGAAACTCTCTCTATATATACTGCCTGGCCATGAGGAGAGAGTCCCCTCTAGGAATTTACGATCTGAGATAACAGAGCCTGGGTGTAGGGGGAAGAGAGAGGTGGTGAGAGAGAGAGGGAGGGTACTCGCTATACCCAAAGAGGGCCACGTCATGACAGCTGACATTTGTTATTCTATAGTCAGCGAGGCATGTTTGTTCCACACAATACATGTCTATCTAAAGGTTCCACAAAAAGTGTCAGGATAAGTTAAGGAAAATGGATTTCAAGACAAAGCAATTCATAATGCTGATTCTGGTACAGAATATGGTTGTGACTGAATACCGCAGTTTCACTCTAAAAGTGTTGGCTTGTGTGAACTGCCCATTTGTGTTTCCCAGGTGAGGCTGCTTCCCAACTTCAGACAAACCCCAGGTCAGGGCATACTGCATGGTGACTATTCATGTATTTCCCTGTGAAAAGAGCAACACAAAAAACACAGGAACGTTTAGAATAATTACTGCTTTTCAGTAGTAGATGTTAATTATGTAACGTAAAATAGTAAGAGAAATCATTCTTTGTACTCTACATTCTCTCATCTTATATTACTGAATGGCATGTTAGTGGGAAGACAAATAATCCATATTGAACAACAGTGTTTGGCAGCACTGGACGAGCCTGAGGCTGCAGGGGAAACTCACTGCTGGACTATGCTGACCACTGTCTCCCATCCCATTTCCCAGAATGTTGTGTAAACTTTGAACATTGAGATATTAAAGACATGATAGATCAGACGCATAGTATATAAAGTAGTGAGAAGTTAATGGTTCTCTGAAGTAAGACCGAGTGGCTGTGGAATGTGCTGAGTGGACGGGAGGGAGTCACGGGAGTGCGATAGGTGATACAAGAGGACATCTGTGGATTAGGCGAAGGAGGGGTTGAGGTCTGGAGGTCGGGTCAGATCCCCTGAAGGGAGAAATAATGGTTTATTATCCTGTTGCCCTCTTCCTGTGGAACCATAAGATGTAAGGATTGTGTCTTAAGTGGAGTATATATACTTGTGATGGTGAGAACGTCTTTGTCTGAATTAAAGCTGTAACGACCCTTTGGGAAGAATTGAACTTGGTTCAGCTTCTCTAGTATCAGTGAGTTATTTACTCAAAATTAGAACCTGACAGATGGCGAGCTTGCCAGGAGTACACCACGATTTGTAGTCAAACCAAAGAGTCCAGATCAGTGGAGCAGAGCTGGCAAAAAACAAGGTACGCAAGTTCCTATATCTGTTTCCACTCATTTTGACATCTTGGGGAGATGAGAATCGTAGGTTGAACATTATAGGATACGGACCTGGCGAGCCTGAGATTAATTCAGTAGGCCCATTGTGTAATGACCGGTCGTAGCTTTATGGTAGATAGTAAATCCCTAGTAGGTTGGTTCCTGCTAGTACTATAAAGTAAATGGTAAATCCCTAGTAGGTTGGTTCCTGCTAGTACTATAAAGTAAATGGTAAATCCCTAGTAGGTTGGTTCCTGCTAGTACTATAAAGTAAATGGTAAATCCCTAGTAGGTTTGTTCCTGCTAGTACTATAAAGTAAATGGTAAATCCCTAGTAGGTTGGTTCCTGTTAGTACTATAAAGTTTAGAGTAAGTCCCAGAAGGTAAACTCGAGCAGGCTAGTACCTGTAGGGTGAGTCCTAGGGGGTAAATTTTGATTGGGATAGTTCATGTGACTACTATAAGAATAGGGTGAGTCCTGGATGATAATCCTGTGCAGGCTGGAACCTGCAAAGAGTAAGTCCTATTGGGTCAATTCTGGGTGGGGTTGGTTCCCTGTAAATCTGTAACGAAAGGGTAGAAGCCCAGTCGCAGTGGCCGTGTGTCACGCCCTGACCTGAGAGAGACGGTTTGTTTCTCTATGTGGTTAGGTCAGGGTGTGGGGTGGGGTGGGCATTCTATGGTGTCTATTTCTTTGTGTTGAGCTGAGTATGGTTCCTAATCAGAGGCAGCTGTCTATCGTTGTCTCTGATTAGGAATCATACTTAGGCAGCCTTTCCCCACCTGTAGTTGTGGGATGTAGTTTTTGTACGGCTTGTTAAGCCTGCAAGACGTGATGGTCGTTATCATTGTTTCATATTTTGTGTTTAGTGTTCTGATTTAAAATAAATACAAGGATGAACACTTACCACGCTGCACCTTGGTCTACTCCTTTTGACGATCGTGACACCGTGAGAGCGCAGTGTGTGCGTGAAAAGGAGGTTAGTTTTGTGCCCTGTTGGGGTGGTGAACCATGGCAGATTATGTGGAAATAGGAAGACAAGTGTGAATCATTTTGGTGATGTGTGTTATCAATAATAGGGATATTGGAGGCAATACGGGAAAACGCCATTAAGTCGTCCGTATTCTCCAGTAATACATTTGCAGACGTTACGGTATCGGTTCTAATACAAGGTATTAGATGCCGTGACCAATTAATTATTATCCGGGGAAGTGTGTAGTGCTATCTTAGAAAATAGTTAATAGAATGTGTATTATAGAAGGGAGTGAAGAAAGCTAACATACTCTGAACACCATTGGGAGAGTTTAGGGAATAATAGCTATTGATATGGTGACAAACGGCTCCGATTCTCCCTGTAGAACGGAGTTAGAGGATTTTAATGAAGCCATGGAGGCTCTGAATGTCACGATTACCAGGATCAGTAGAAAGGCAGAGTCAATTGCGGGAGACAGAGGTCCGGTAGATCGTACTATTTAATAATAATCCGGAAAACGCAAGAAGCCGAAAGGCACAGGGCGCACACAATAATCAAAAAGGGAAACACGTTCCCAAAACAAATGATGCACGGGGCGCAGCCCGGTCAATAATAGAAAATAGGGAGCAGTGCTCACTAACGTCTATCCTGAAATGACATCTAACAATCCCGCACGAAATCCTGAACTGAAAAGACACACTAAATACCACCCCCACTAATGACAGACAAGAAACAGGTGCGGAACAGACAGACAAAACCAAAAGACACAGAAACATGGATCGGTGGCAGCTAGTAGGCCGGCGACGACGACCGCCGCCCGAACAGGGAGAGGAGCCACCTTCTGTGGATACTGTGACACTGAAAGAAGCGCATCAGCATTCTACCAATTCGGCTGGAATAATCAAAAGCTCAATTTTGATGCCAGCATTCAATCAACAAAAAATGCATCACGATAAACCCAGAATGAGTACCAGTACGCTGCAACAGAAAGACTGGGAACGGGAGTGTATTGATAAAATGTGCACTTCTGCTTTGATGACAGGTTTGAACCCCGTGATCAAAACGTAATTACGGGGGTAGTGGATTTAATTCAAGAGGTTGTTTTGAGAGTGGAATATAACTCCGCTCACTTCGCAGACGTGCGAGGGGTTAATAAGGTCACAGGGAAAAGCACTAACTATAGTTTCAATGGCCAAGATAAGACAAAGAAACGTAGCGGAAAAGCATCAAGGCGTAGGGAGACAGAGTCCTGTTTTAGGTGTGGGGCTATTGGTCATTGGAAAAGGGAGTGTAAAGTGGATATGGAGCCTGCTGTATTCGGAGAAAATGCTGCCAGGCAAGCGTTTGCATCGTTTTCAAAAGGGCAACAACAAAGTAGAAGGAATGGAACTTTCACCTAGAGGTGTACAGTCTCTGTTTGATCGATAAGTGGTTCATAGAGATTACAGTTTCTATGTGAAGGAAGGCGTATGAGATCACGTTTTAGCTAACTTTTTAGTAGAGGCCGGGGATTAAATATTGCGGCTTCCTTACGATGAGAAATTGTCTAAATTTGCCACAGGAAAACGTATTTTGGGTTGAAGAATCTAGGCGAAATGCCAGGGGAATGGATTCTAAAGGTAACACATGTAAATTAGATGGCCAAACTCAGAAAGCCTTGTTTTTTTTTGTTATCATGAGACATTTTATGTGATTTTATTTTTAAATAGATTTACGTTTTATGTTGTCTAATTCTGTAATAGAATTCTAGTGTAAGGGCTGTCTTCAGGAATGGACCAAAATGCAGCGGAGTTAGTATTCATCTTTCAATTTAACCTGTTATGGCTAGGGGGCAGTATTTTCACGACTGGATAAAAAACGTACCCGATTTAATCTGGTTACTACTCCTGCCCAGTAACTAGAATATGCATATAATTATTGGCTTTGGATAGAAAACACCCTAAAGTTTCTAAAACTGTTTGAATGGTGTCTGTGAGTATAACAGAACTCATATGGCAAGCAAAAACCTGAGAAGATTTCATGCAGGAAGTGGCATGTCTGACAAGGTGTCGTTCTTCTTGTCTCTGTTTATTGAAGAGTGAGGATCTTAGCTGTCCCGTGACACTTCCTACGGCTGCCATAGGTTCTCAGAAGGCGGCAAAAAGCTGAATCGTGGCTTTGCAGGCTCTGGCTGAAACAAAGTAGCGCGTTTGGGTAGTGGCTGGTTACAGTACTGTGAGACTCAGGCTCGTGCCCGCGTCGACCGAAAGCTTTGTTTTCTTTCCTCTGTTTAGCTAAATGGACATTCCCGGTCGGAATATTATCGCTTTTTTACGAGAAAAATGGCATAAAAATGGATTTTAAACAGCGGTTGACATGCTTCGAAGTACGGTAATGGAATATTTAGATTTTTTTTGTCACGAATTGCGCCATGCGCACGACCCTTCTTTACCATTCGGATAGTGTCTGGGATGCACAAACAAAACGCCGCTATTCGGATATAACGATGGATTATTTTGGACCAAACCAACATTTGTTATTGAAGTAGCAGTCCTGGGAGTGCATTCTGACGAAGACAACAAAAGGTAATCAAACTTTTATAATAGTAAATCTGATATTGGTGAGTGCTAAACTTGCCGGGTGTCTAAATAGCTAGCCCGTGATGCCTGGGCTATGTACTTAGAATATTGCAAAATGTGCTTTCACCAAAAAGCTATTTTAAAATCGGACATATCGAGTGCATAGAGGAGTTCTGTATCTATAATTCTTAAAATAATTGTTATGCTTTTTGTGAACGTTTATCGTGAGTAATTTAGTAAATTGTTAGCAAATTCCCCGGAAGTTTGCGGGGGGTATGCTAGTTCTGAACGTCACATGCACATGTTTTTTGATATAAATATGAACTTGATTGAACAAAACATGCATGTATTGTATAACATAATGTCCTAGGTGTGTCATCTGATGAAGATCATCAAAGGTTAGTGCTGCATTTAGCTGTCTTCTGGGTTTTTGTGACATTATATGCTAGCTTGAAAAATGGGTGTCTGATTATTTCTGGCTTGGTACTTTGCTGACATAATCTAATGTTTTGCTTTCGCTGTAAAGCCTTTTTGAAATCGGACAGTGTGTTTAGATAAAGGAGAGTCTTGTCTTTAAAATGCTGTGTAATAGTCATATGTTTGAAAAATTGAAGTTTTTGTATTTTTGAGGAATTTGTAATTCGTGCCACGCCTATCATTGGATATTGGAGCAGGTGTTCCGCTAGCGGAACGTCTAGATGTAAGAGGTTAATTAGAAAGAACACTATAACAAACAAAACAAGGAAACTGACAGCCAACAGTCCTGTCAGGTGCAAACACACTAAACAAGAAACAATTACCCACAACCCCAAGGAAAAACACACACTACTATATAGGACTCACAATCAAAGGCAACTCAACACACCTGCCTTCAATTGGGAGTCCAACCCCAATTAACTAACACATAACACAAAACTTCTGCCACGTCCTGACCAAAACTAATACAATTATGCCCTCTGCTGGTCAGGACGTGACAGTACCCCCCTCCTCAAGGTGCAGACCCCGGAATGCACCTTAAAAAAAGAAAACACAAAAATCCCCAATACCCCAACAAAACCAATAAACAATACCCCTAAACAATAAGGGAGGGAAGGGAGGGTGGCTGCCGTCAACGACGGCACTGTGCTACACCCTCCCTCCCCCAACCCACCTATCCTGGAGGTGGCTCAGGTGCGGGACGTGAACCTCGCTCCACCTTCGGCGTCGTCCACTTCGGTGGCGCCGATAGCTGCGCCGGGAAAACGGGCCACTCGAGCTGACCCTGGCAGACGGGCCACTCGGGCTGGGCCGGAGGACAGGCGGGCCACTCGGGCTGGGCCGGAGGACAGGCGGGCCACTCGGGCTGGGCCGGAGGACAGGCGGGCCACTCGGGCTGGGCCGGAGGACAGGCGGGCCACTCTGGCAGACCCGGGCAGTCGGGCCACTCTGGCAGACCCGGGCAGTCGGGCCACTCTGGCAGACCCGGGCAGTCGGGCCACTCTGGCAGACCCGGGCAGTCGGGCCACTCTGGCAGCTCCGGGCAGTCGGGCCACTCTGGCAGCTCCAGGCAGTCGGGCCACTCTTGACTGGCGGACAGCTCTGGCGACTCTTGACTGGCGGACAGCTCTGGCGACTCTTAACTGGCGGGCAGCTCCGGCGACTCTTGACTGGCGGGCAGCTCCGGCGACTCTTGACTGGCGAGCAGCTCCGGCGACTTGACTGGCGAGCAGCTCTGGCGACTCTTGACTGGCGAGCAGCTCTGGCGACTCTTGACTGGCGGGCAGCTCTGGCGACTCTTGACTGGCGGACAGCCCTGGCGACTCTTGACTGGCGGACAGCTCTGGCGACTCTTGACTGGCGGACAGCTCTGGCGACTCTTGACTGGCGGACAGCTCTAGCGACTCTTGACTGGCGGGAAGCTCTGCCAGCTCCTGACTGGCGAGCCTGGGCTGGCACACTAGACGCCTGATGCGTGGGGCTGGTACTGGACGTGCCAGCCTGGAGACACGCACCTCAGTGCTAGTGCGGGGAGCTGGCCTGGGGCTCCATCCTTGCCCCGCAAAACTGACCTTGTGCCCCCCCCCAAAAAAATTGTTGGGGCTGCCTCTCGAGTTTACTTAAATCTTCCATAGCCCTGGAAACGCTCATCCTTATCTCCGCCCACATCTATCCTTCTTCCTCGTTCCTCCGCTGCTTGGTCCTGGTTTGGTGGGTAATTCTGTAAGGGCTGTCTTCAGGAATGGACCAAAATGCAGCGGAGTTGGTATTAATCTTTCAATTTAATTAGAAAGAACACTATAACAAACAAAACAAGGAAACTGACAGCCAACAGTCCTGTCAGGTGCAAACACACTAAACAAGAAACAATTACCCACAACCCCAAGGAAAAACACACACTACTATATAGGACTCCCAATCAAAGGCAACTCAACACACCTGCCTTCAATTGGGAGTCCAACCCCAATTAACTAACACATAACACAAAACTGCTGCCACGTCCTGACCAAAACTAATACAATTACGCCATCTGCTGGTCAGGACGTGACATCTAGAATGGACGAAAGGGTGGAGGGGCCACGAGGAATTAGTATAGGGATTACCAAACCTAAAATGAACTTTTAATTAGGGGTCACGAGGAATTAGTACAGGGGTTACCAAACCTAAAATTAACTTTAAAATGTTTTATGTGGTGCGGTGGTGAGATAATGTCACTATGTCTAATGGTAGTACATGCTAAATAAAGGAATGTGGATTTACAATTAACAGGTTTGGTTTATAATTAATACTTTTGGATTGCTGATTAAAATGTAGCATAGTTAATGCTAACGAAATGTACACTCTCTTTTCCAAGAGGGGGTTTCATTATTTTTTGTTGGAAGGTCCCCGGAGACTGTGGGGGGGGAGCAGTTAGTGATATTCGGCAGTTTTAAGTATAAAAGTATCTGGATTAGGCCATAAATGAGTTCCAGATAATAAGTGAGGCCTGTTCATGTGTGTTCTGGACCTACGCTTCACCAGCACGCACGCACCATTTACTGGTTACGAATGTGCGTTAGTGGTGTGTTGATACTGTGGGATTTATTGGATGAGGTCTTTTCAATTCAGTTAAATTGTGTATGCAGAAGGATGGAAATGTTTTGAAAAGGTATTTAAATGGTTTCTGAAGGACAGGGGAAGAAAAGGGAGAGGAAATATTTTAATGGCGTCGAATGCTCTGTATCTGACTTTTCCTGGTGAGGACTGACCAATCTCACTACAAATTATCGGAACAGGGGGATTTAATTATAAAATGAATGACAAACACCAGTCTCTATCCAAATTGTACCATTACTTTAGGAGATTATTATTATTTCCGTAGGGAGTTGTAAATAGTTGTAATTCTAAATTGATTAGTTATTCGAATTTGTTTCTTTTTGATTTAACATGTTGTTTGTGAATCACGTGTTTGATGGGGTAAATGACCAGTTCCCTGAGGTCCTGGTCTTTGGGTAAATATACAGAGGTATTGTGTTCAGTCTGCATTTAGAAGGGAAAATATATGTTAATAAGGGATGACTGTTACTTCAAATGGATTGTGATATATGTATTGCTGATTTCATTTTGTGTTTTTGTTTCGATACAAATTTCCCCAGATTGGGATACTGGAGTGTGGGATTCTGCAAGGGGTTAGGGTGCTAACTTCATGATCTGGTAACTCTTCCTAGAGGTCGACAGTAGAATAGGGGAGTGTGGACTAATTTTGAAAATGGTTTTAGCAGTAACAGTATGTTATGCTTTTTGACATTTGTCGTAGAGATAATGTTATTAAGAAAAGGTTAATGTAATAATTTGTCATATAGTCAATGCTTGTCTGGATTTCCTGAAACAGAAATGAAATGAACTAAACTGATGTTATGATCTGTGTTGTTTTAGGTTGTCATGGAAGGTGACGTCAGATCATGTCTTAATGCATGGTAGGAATAATTTGACCACAAACAGTGTGTGTGAGCCTCAAAACCCTCCCTAACCAGCTGAAGGAAGAAGACAAAGGTGTGCAATGCGACAGTGACTTTTAACACTTCAATCTGAGTCCGAGCCATAAACGGGGACATAGTGCTTTGAGCGTGTGTGGAATGAGCATGGCGTGAGAGAACGGCTCAGGTGAGAGACTCGTGTACATGAGAGAAACGGATGTATCTACTTGGATATTAAAATCAGGACATTATCAAGTACCATGATTTGTGACAAGCAAAAGATACATGTGCCGTTGGGAAGATGAACTGTAAACGATATCTGAAAAAGACACGCTAGAATGATAAGTGCCGGGGAGGGGGGGGGGGGGGGGGTGGTTGGTCTACACATTGTGAACAATTTAGACTAAGGATGCATTGAGATACTGATCTTTCATTACCAGGCCCCTCGTGACAGGACAACAGGGACAAAGGGGGGCTGTAATGAGAAGAGTTATTACCGGCAATAAAAGGTTGTTTATAAATGAATGTTCTAACAGGGATGATGTGTGCTAAATTGAGAAGCTGGAATTTGAGTCCTAGACTCAAAGTAAGCACTAACGGCTGTCATTCTAAATTTGGGTTGGATAATTTTATAAAATGCTTCAGTTGTGATTTGGATACAGCGAGAGAGAGTTGTTACCGAACGGTGAGGGGTGGGGACGCTGCTAAAATGTATTTGGCCGAGAGAGTCAGCAGAAACCTCCTAAAGGGAGGTGGTTTGTTAGGGAAATCAAAGCATGATAGCTTGGGATAACCACAAACGTTTTTTTTGTCTCTTTTGTTTCACCATGTAATTAGAATAATAATGTTAGTCACATTAATGAGTGGGGCTAAGTTATTAAACATGTACTTTTTTTCTCTTTCCTTTTCAAGTCAGTATGTTCAAGTCAGTATGGAACATAAGAGTGATCATTGTTCCAGAGGAGGGACAGATGTATATTGACTAATTGATTTGAGAAGGTGAAAGTATGTTTATAAATGTAGAAAATGCATTAAGAATAGTAACTAGTGTGTTATGAGTTAGATGTAATGATAGGAGTATTATTTCTATTGCAGAAATCTCACAATGAAAGCAGTGTGTGTGTGTTCCCTCTGATACAATATGTCAGAGGTCGGCAAACCTGTTCCTGAGTGCTGCAGGCACTTCATGTTTTTGATTAACTTTAAGGTATTATTATTTTCATTTTCGGATGAAAAGCGTGCCCAGAGTAAACTGCCTAATACTCAGGCCCAGAGTCAAAAATGTGCATATTATTAGTAGATTTGAATAGAAAACACTCTGCAGTTTCAAAAACTGTTTGAATGATGTCTGTGAGTATAACAAAACTCAAATGGCAGGCAAAAACCTGAGAAATCCAACCAGGAAGTGGGAAATCTGAGAATTGTAGTTCTTCTTTTGAATCCCTGTGGGGTCACGTTGCACTTCCTAAGGCTTCCATTGGCTGTCAACAGCCTTTAGAAACGTGTTTCATCCTTCTCCTGTTACTGGGCAGAAAATAGGAGCTCAGTCAATGAGTTGACTGCCTGAGGACAAAGGACTTGGTTATGCGCGAGCCCGCCAGCACGCCCCTCCTTCTTTTTCTTCTTGAATGAATACGCTATTGTCCGGGTTGGAATATTATCAACGTTTTATATTAAAAAGACCCTAAGGATTGATTGTAAACAACGTTTGACATGTTTCTACGAACGGTAATGGAACTATTTGACTTTGTCTCTGGTACTGCCTTTGGATACTGATCTGAACGCACAAACAAAACGGAGGTATTTGGACATAAATATGGAGTATTTCGAACAAAAATAACATTTCTTGTCGAAGTAGGATTCCTGGTAGTGCATTCTGATGAAGATCAGCAAAGGTAAGAGAATATTTATAATACTAATTCTGAGTTTAGTTGATCCCAGAACTTGGCGGGTATCTGTATAGCTTGCTTTGATGGTTGAGCTATTTTAAAATCTGACACAGCGGTTGCATTAAGGAGAATTATATCTATAATTCTTTCAATAACTGTTGCAAATTTTATCAACGTTTATGAGTATTTTTGTAAATTGATGTGCACATTCACCGGAGTTTTGGTGGGAATACATTTTCTGAACATCACGCGCCAATGTAAAATGGGGTTTTTGGATATAAATATGAACTTTATCGAGCAAAACATGCATGTATTGTGTAACATGAAGTCCTATGAGTGCCATCTGATGAAGATCATCAAAGGTTAGTGAATATTCTAGCTGTATTTTTGGTTTTTGTGATGCATGTCCTTGCTTGGAAAATGGCTGTGTGGTTTTTCTTGTGAAGTTTATGTCCTAACATAATCTAATTTTATGCTTTCGCCGTAAAGCCTTTTTGAAATCGGACAATGTGGTTAGATTAACGAGAAGTTTATCTTTAAAATGGTGTAAAATACTTGATTGTTTGAGAAAATGAAATTATGAGATTTTTGCTGTTTTTTATTTCGCGCCATGCTATTTCAATGGCTGTTGAATAATGTGTCCCGCAGGTGGGACGGTCACGTCCCACCTAGCCCATAGAAGTTAACCAACCTGGTAGACCAGGTGTGTTGAATTAAGGCAATAACTGAACTGATCAAATAGCTCAGTAGTTCAGGATTTGGGGGAGAAAAATGAGGATAGGGGAAAGAGAAACAAGGGTTAGGGGAAAGACTGTGGCGAGCATAGGCAACTAGGCCAAACACTTTATACAAAGAGCTGTGGCAAAGTAATGTATGGCAAGTTGTGATGCCTTGAAGAAGCTTCTGTCTTCCTTTTATACTCAACAATGTCTGTGTTTATGCATACCCGTGAAAGGCCTGTTGTGGTAATCATATAATTACCTGATACTCAACTGTACATCAAAATCCCACAATTGGAACTTCAGGTTGTTGTACGTCGCTGTCTCCACGTTGAAGACGATTGCTGTAAAACACAATGACAGAGATGAAACACCTTGAAATATGAGCACACAAGAAAGGAATGCCCTTTAATAATGATCCACTCTATTTTTGACATGTGGTTTGACTGAAACTTGACCTTTCATCACAAGTATAAGGTCATAACAAGGTGAACGAGTCCAAGCATCTTCTGAAGACGAGACCTTACAGTTTATCATAACACAATTTATTAACCCTTTAAAAGGTATGAGGCCTTAGTTTAACCCCTTCAGACTAAACACCTCCCTCTGCAACTGGATCCTGGACTTCCTGATGGGCCGCTCCCAGGTGATAAGGGTAGGGAACAACACATCCGCCACTCTGATCCTCAACACGGGGCCTCTCAGGGGTGCTTGCTCAGTCCCCTCCTGTACTCCCTGTTCACTCATGACTGCATGGCCAGGCACGACTCCAACACCATCATCAAGTTTGCCGATGACACAACAGTGGTAGGCCTGATCACTGACAACGATAAGACAGCCTATAGGGAGGAGGTCAGACACCTGGTCGTGTGGTGCCAGGACAACATCCTCTCCCTCAACATGATCAAGACAAAGGAGATGATTGTGGACCACAGGAAAAAGAGGACCAAGAACACCCCCATTCTCATCAACGGGGCTGTAGTGAAACAGGTTGAGAGCTTCAAGTTCCTTGGTGTCCACATCACCAACAAACTAACACTGTCCAAACACACTAAAACAGTCGTAAAGAGGGCACGACAAAACCTATTCCCCCTCAGGAGACTGAAAAGATTTGGCATAGGTCCTCAGATCTTCAAAAGGTTCTACAGTTGCACCATCGAGAGCATCCTGACTGGTTGCATCACTGCCTGGTATGGCAACTGCTCGGCCCCGACTGCAAGACACTATAGAGGGTAGTGCGTACGGCCCAGTACATCACTGGGGCCACGCTTCCTGCCATCCAGGACCTCTATATCAGGCGGTGTCAGAGGAAGGCCCTACAAATTGTCAAAGACTCCAGCCACCCTAGTCATGGACTGTTCTCTCTGTTACCGCACGGCAAGCGGTACCGGAGCGCCAAGTTGAGGTCCAAAAGGCTTCTTAACAGCTTCTACCCCCAAGCCATATGACTCCTGAACAGCTAATCAAATGGCTACCCAGACCACTCTTTTGTGCTGCTGCTACTCTCTGTTTATAATATACACTACCGTTCAAAAGTTTGGGGTCACTTAGAAATGTCCTTGTTTTTTAAAGACGCCTTTAACCTCTCTAGGGTAGGAGGCAGTATTTTCACGGCCGGATAAAAAACGTACCCGATTTAAACTAGTTACTACTCTTTTCCAGAAATGAGAATATGCATATAATTGGTCGATTTGGATAGAAAACACTCTAAAGTTTATAAAACTGTTTGAATGGTGTCTGTGAGTATAACAGAACTCATATGGCAGGCCAAAACCTGAGAAGATTCCATACAGGAAGTGCCCTCTCTGACCATTTCTTGTGCTTCTGTGGCATCTCTGTCGAAAATACAGGATCTCTGCTGTAACGTGACAATTTCTAAGGCTCCCATAGGCTCTCTGAAGGCGCCAGAAAGTGGAATGAGATCTCTGCTGTCTCTGGGCTAGGTACAGGAGCGCTGTTTGTGAGTGGTCAGGCTGGTGGCTCAGAGACAGGAGATGCGCGGCCCCGAGAAGTGGCCATGTTTTTCTTTCAGCCTTTGAACGAAAACATCTCCACGAGGTGAGGTCTTGCATGGAGCCCCAGGCCGAGGGAGATTGACAGTTATTTTGTGTTTCTTCCATTTGCGAATAATCGCACCAACTGTTGTCACCTTCTCACCAAGCTGCTTGGCGATGGTCTTGTAGCCCATTTCAGCCTTGTGTAGGTCTACAATCTTGTCCCTGACATCCTTGGAGAGCTCTTTGGTCTTGGCCATGGTAGAGAGTTTGGAATCTGATTGATTGCTTCTGGACAGGTGTCTTTTATACAGGTAACAAACTGAGATTAGGAGCACTCCCTTTAAGAGTGTGCTCCTAATCTCAGCTCGTTACCTGTATAAAAGACACCTGGGAGCCAGAAATCTTTCTGATTGAGAGGGGGTCAAATACTTATTTCCCTCATTAAAATGCAAATCAATTTATAACATTTTTGACATGCGTTTTTCTGGATTTTGTTGTTGTTATTCTGTCTCTCACTGTTCTAATAAACCTACCATTAAAATTATAGACTGATCATTTCTTGTCAGTGGGCAAACGTACAAAATCAGCAGGGGATCAAATACTTTTTCCCCCTCACTGTAGAACTGTTTGGCCATAATGACCATTGTTATGTTTGGAGGAAAAAGGGGGAGGCTTGCAAGCCGAAGAACACCATCCCAACCATGAAGCACGGGGGTGGCAACATCATGTTGTGGGGGTGCTTTGCTGCAGGAGGGACTGGTGCACTTCACAAAATAGATGGCATCATGAGGGACGAAAATTATGTGGATATATTGAAGCAACATCTCAAGACATCAGTTAGGAAGTTAAAGCTTGGTCGCTAATGGGTCTTCCAAATGGACAATGACCCCAAGCACATTTCCAAAGTTGTTGCAAAAGGGCTTAAGGATAACAAAGTCAAGGTATTGGAGTGGCCATCACAAGCAAGGAGGCCTACAAACCTGACTCAGTTACACCAGCTCTGACAGGAGGAATGGGCCAAAATTCACCCAACTTATTGTGGGAAGCTTGTGGAAGGCTACCTGAAAATTTTTTTCACCCAAGTTAAACAATTTAAAGGCAATGCTACCAAATACTAATTGAGTGTATGTAAACTTCTGACCCACTGGGAATGCGATGAAAGAAATAAAAGCTGAAATAAATCATTCTCTCTACTGTTATTCTAACATTTCACATTCTTAAAATAAAGTGGTGATCGTAACTGACCTAAAACAGGGAATTTTTGCTAGGATTAAATGTCAGGAATTGTGAAAAACTGAGTTTAAATGTGTTGGCTAAGGTGTATGTAAACTGTAGAACAAAACTATTTTTTTTATTTTGTATTTACCAAATAAGTCATTTTCGGCAATAATAAAAAATAATACAAAAACGCCATTTATTACCCTATAGGCTCTTTAACGAACCATGGCGGAGTTAGTGCCTGCTGACCTGGGATTGGCTCCGCCTCCCTGGGTTGGTCCCAGTCCTCTCTGGGTGAGTTTAGTAGTACCCCCTGGTGGCCACGGGCAGGGGACGGGCCCTCTCTCCGGCGGTCGGCCCCGCCTCCCTGGGTTTGTCCCATCCCTCTCTGTCTACCCCCTCTCTTCCTGGTGAAGAGAGCAGGGTGGATGTAGTGGAGCCGCCTGGGTGTTGAGGGCAGGAGGTTGGCCCCCCTCTCCGGGAGACACCCCCACCCTCCATGGGGCGGCCCCAGCCCTCTTTGGCCATCTCCCCCATCTCCCTGGTGCAGGGAGCCTGCTGGATGTAGTGGCACCCCCTTTTGGACGTGGGTGGGGGTCGGCACCCCTCTCCGGGTGTAGGCCCCCTTTCCCTGAGTTGGCCCCATCCCTCTCTGGCCCTCTGTAGGGAGCTAGCTGGATGTACTGGTGCCCCCTGGTGGCCGTGGGTGGTGAGGTAGGCACCCCTCTACGGGGGTCTGGCCCCCCTCTCTGGGCCTCAGCTGACCCCCCCCTCCCCCCTCTCTTTCACTGTAAGTTCTACACCTGTTGTATTCGGCGCATGTGATAAATACACTTTGATTTGATCTTATTTTCGTGGCCAGATTTTGGGCGGAGTAAAACCTCTCACTTTGCCTCTTGCTCTCTGCACTCACGCATGTGCATCAGAATTGTACGTCTTCTAGATTCTATCAAAAGCTTCCGAAAGCGACGTGGCTTTTCTTAGCTACGTCGGTGCCTAGCTACTTCATCTATTTATTCTCAGAGATATTCGTTTGGACACGTTCATATAGTAACATAGCTAGGTAAGAAACTACATGTTAAAGAATTATTCTAGTTTAGTAGCCAAACTGTTATAACGGTATATACCTACGTCTTCATTCATTGTGGCGCCTGACTACTGTAGCTAGCAGGATTGTTTGCTGGTAAATAAACAAACAATCTTGAGGCGTCCAGTGCAACGTTGACGTTGAAATTAGAAAGCAATGTCTGTCTTGATTGCTCAACGTAGTGTTTCGTTGTGAAATCTTCTTAGTCTATGGTTGACATCGACACCAGTTAACTAGCTAATGTAGCTAACTAGCTAGTTAACGTTAGCTACAGTATCAGGTTTATTCGTGCACCCATACAGAAAATGGACCAAAATCTCAGCGAACACATTATAGGCCAGGCCTAAATGTTTAATAATTTACGGACAGACCCGTAACTGAACCCTTTATTATACATAAGAAATTGTGAGGGATGAAGAGATGTGTAGCTAGTGACACTTTGATGGACCTAGCTAGCTAACCCTAGGCTGTCGGATACTTGTTTGCCCCCAGCCGAACCATCATGGACCAGGTTATGCAGTTCGTTGAGCCCAGCCGGCAGTTCGTCAAGGACTCCATAAGGCTCGTTAAGAGGTGCACAAAACCAGACAGGAAAGGTATGGTTATCAGTCACCCAGCTCTTTCTTTATATGTCAGTGGTTTACTTATACACTTGAATGTGTGTTTAGGTTACACGATCTGCTATCCTGATTTAGGATCTTGTCTTTTGTCAGTTCACTGTCTGCTGAGTGAGTTTACACTCTGAATCATAACATCATTGCACAGTAGATTGTCAAAAGGGTTACTTGGGTAGCAAGTTAACTGACTGCAACCTTGCATAGCTGAGCAGCTACAAAGCATTATTAGGAGATGGATAACACTGATGATTAATCACTGATTGAATCTTCAGTGTTGACTTCACAAGACCACAATCACAGCTTCAGATATAACCAATCTCTTTTAGCATGACATTAAGTGAATGGAGCAGGCCTGTTTCTATTTTAAACCCCTTGATGTAGAAAAACAACAAAAAAACACATTGATCAAGAAGACTCTTGCGAAGCTCTGTCTGTTTTTTCTGCCGTTGTCTGTGAAAGATTCTAATTGTACCATCTCTTCTGATCATTTCTAGAATTCCAGAAGATCGCCATGGCAACGGCGATTGGGTTTGCCATTATGGGCTTCATTGGGTTCTTTGTCAAGCTCATCCACATCCCCATCAACAACATCATTGTGTAAGTAGGACCACACCTTCAACATAGGACTAGACTGCATGACAACACCAGGAGTCAAACAGTAGTCAGTACATTATTGGAAGAAAACACCCTTTAAGTCCATTTGGCTTTGTAGGTTAGTGTAGAAATTGGGTGATTTAGCTAAGGTGCGCTTGTGTTACCAATCTACAAGCATCCAATATGTGTAATGTAATCAAGGTATGATGTGCATAGATGCATGTAGTAATGCCTTGGAAGATATATCTGCATTAATATCAAACATACTGCTGTTTTCCAGCACTTTGATGTGATTGAATGCAGTACACATGCTCTATTTCAAATCATAAGGAATAGTGGAGGACTGTAGACTTTTGGGTGAGAAACTTAATTAGCCTCTGTGGCCCTGTTCATGTGTTGTTCTTCTCTCTCAGGGGCGGCTGAACATCTGGAGGTGTGATACAGCTACGACTACAGAACTACAATACCCAGTGACCTGAGACAGTGGGGCAACATGGGATAGTGGTGGGGGGGTGAAGGGATGTGATTTTTGTTTTTACATTGCACTGTGTTAATAAATTAAAGAAAAATCTGCGTGTTACAATGATGATGATTATTATGTATGAGATGTATATTGTGTGTACATCACAGGAGGCTGCTGAGGGGATGGCTCATAATGTCTGGAATGGAGTGGTATTAAACACATGGAAACAATGTTTCATGTGTTTCATACCATTCAATTTATTCTGTTCCAGCCATTACTATGAGTCCATCCTCCCCAATTTAAGGTGCTGGGTTCCAAACCGTATACTTGCACCCTACAATCCACCATTGAGAGTATGCCCCCCCCCCCCCCCCCCGTGCTGGCAGAGGGTGGAGCACGCTGGTCGGTTATGTAATTTCTTGTCCCTGCAGATGCCCATGCTCCAGAGCAACGGCTGGTCCGTAGTCACGGTTACAGGCTTCCTCTGGTCTCCCTGGCTGACGGGCTCGTAGGTGTTGTATGTGCTCACCAGGCTCCCGAACTGCAGAACCTGGTTGTCTATAACACAGTCAGTAAGACATGTTCAGCCTGCAGAACCTACATGGAAAGGTAATAGAGGAAAACACCACTGTTTACAAACAAACAGTTACACTGTAACCCCAGGGTGGTCCGGTCAGACCACTCCATGCTGTGTATTAAAGCACTCAGCTGGGACCAAGGGAACGGTGGTGGGAGGGTGTTCACACACACAAGGACTAGCATTGTGCTTGACCACTGCATAAGAGAACTGAGAACTGGTATGCCTCAAATCCAACCCTCTGGCCCGGACAGAAGAGACTTCCACCATAGAGCTAGCTGCATTAAGTTGAGGATTTTCAGGTTCTCTTTTCATGTGTCCATTGGTATTAATAAAATAATATTCTTCACTACATAAGTGTAGACTTCATTACAATAGAAAGGTGACACGTCAAAATAAAGTGAGAGGACTGTAGCTAGGGTGATGATGATGTCGGTCTTGGAGGTTACTGAAGACGTTAATAGATGAGGTGGTCCTGAGACTAGGTTGACAGTGACCTCGTTTGGCAAAATCAGGCATTGCAGGATGTTGCGTTTCTCCTTCCATCAGAACTCAAAGAATGTACTACTAACTTATTGTCATGTCTATTTAATATGAAGGATATGTTTAGCATCTTTGTGCACCTCAAGGGTTGATGTAAAAATCGGTTATACATGGACTGTCTGGATTATGCCATTGTGTAACATTGTCTTGTGATTTTAATAACCACACCTCACATTCCCTTGGGGACAAAGTTATTCTACCTTATAACCCCATTCTACTGGCAGACAGGCTGAAACTGCATCCTATTCTACTACATCAACACTGACATCTCAGAATTACTTTGTTTGAAAAGTCTATTGGGACAGGAGAACAAAACATATGTAGAATATTAAATTAGGTTATTGAATGTGTATAAAAAAAATAGTCCACCATAATCACGTTTCCTGGATGGTACTAAACAAACACCGAGAACAAATCAAATGTCAGGTGGCTGAATGCACATCAGCCTGACAAAACGCCATCCTGCTTCAAAAAACAGAACATCCATGATGTTACATTGTGTTTGTGTGGGTGTTGTAAACATCCATGATGTTACACTGTGTTTGTGTGTGTGTTGTAAACATCCATGATGTTACACTGTGTTTGTGTGTGTGTTGTAAACATCCATGATGTTACATTGTGTTTGTGTGGGTGTTGTAAACATCCATGATGTTACACTGTGTTTGTGTGTGTGTTGTAAACATCCATGATGTTACACTGTGTTTGTGTGTGTGTTGTAAACATCCATGATGTTACACTGTGTTTGTGTGTGTGTTGTAAACATCCATGATGTTACACTGTGTTTGTGTGTGTGTTGTAAACATCCATGATGTTACACTGTGTTTGTGTGTGTGTTGTAAACATCCATGATGTTACACTGTGTTTGTGTGTGTGTGTTGTAAACATCCATGATGTTACACTGTGTTTGTGTGTGTGTTGTAAACATCCATGATGGTACACTGTGTTTGTGTGTGTGTTGTAAACATCCATGATGTTACACTGTGTTTGTGTGTGTGTTGTAAACATCCATGATGTTACACTGTGTTTGTGTGTGTGTTGTAAACATCCATGATGTTACACTGTGTTTGTGTGGGTGTTGTAAACATCCACAATGTTACAGTGTGTTTGTGTGGGTGTTGTAAACATCCACGATGTTACTGTGTTTTGTGTGTGTGTTGTAAACATCCATGATGTTACACTAGCAATAGGAGGAATGGGGAGTGAAAACAGTCATGAAAAGAATGAAAGGAAGTAATTGGCCATAGAGGACATTGAGGCAGAGGCATACCGTATGTTGTGTGAATGACGTGAGTCCTCCAAACCGTTCCTCTGCAGAACCTATGCTGAAGACACTAGTTGTAGTTAATTTAACCACTAGGGGCAGTACTCCACTGTGGAAAGAGGAACAGTGGATTGTTGGGGAAAGATTTTTTTTAGATACAACATTTTTTGATACATAGGCATGCACGTACGCAGCCCATCAAACATGTAATGGGCAGCCCTATCAATGCCTAGCACTACATGACCAAAAGTATGTGGACACCTGCTTGTCGAGCATCTCATTCCCAAATCATGGGTATTAATATGGAGTTGGTCCCCCCTTTGCTGCTATAACAGCCTCCACTAGACGGCAAGCTTTACATCACTCCAGCCGACGCTTGGCATTGAGCTGCTCGACCATCGAAACCCATTTCATGAAGCTCTCAACGAACAGTTATTGTGCTGACTTTGCTTCCAGAGGCAGTTTGGAATTCCCTAATGAATGTTACAGAAGATTTTTACGCGCTTCAGCACTCGGCGGTCCCATTCTGTGAGCAGCCACTTCGCGGCTGAGCCGTTGTTGCTCCTAGATGTTTCCACTTCACAATAACAGCATTTAGTTGACCGGGGCAGCTCTAGCAGGGCAGAAATTTGACAAACTGACTTGTTGGAAAGGTGGCATCCTATGAAGGTGCCACGTTGAAGGTCACTGAGCTCTTCAGTAAGGCCATTCTAATATTTGTCTATGGAGATTTCATGGCTGTGTGCTTGATTTTATACACTTGTCAGCAACGGGTTTGGCTGAAATAGCCGAATCCACTAATTTGAAGGGGTGTCCACATACTTTTGTGTATATGTAGTGTAGGTTGGGGCTAATTAAGCTAGCTCAAGTCACGGCTCCACACCTGATAAGATTTTAAACAGAAGGGGGGAGAGAGCAAGAGACACAGTTCCATTTCAGCCCAAATGCCATTCCGCTAGAGCCGCCCCCAAAGACTATTTGGAGTCATCACCCCCCCCCCCCCCCCCCCCCCTCTCTCCTCCTCACCTCTCTCTCCAGAGTAATTTGTAGTGTAAATATGGGTATTTAAAGCGGTCACCTTCTCTGGTCTCAGGGCTGAAAAGGCAATTACAGCCAGCAAACAGCTTCATTGTTATCAGTGGAGGTGCGGCGCTCATTCCGGTCCCTGGAGCAACACTGGCTGCCATCGATCGTTATCAGGGCTGAGGAGAGGATTACTAATGAAGCTATCCTGAGGCTCCGTAGTCTGTTTGTGTGTGTGTGTGTGTGTGTGTGTGTGTGTGTGTGTGTGTGTGTGTGTGTGTGTGTGTGTGTGTGTGTGTGTGTGTGTGTGTGTGTGTGGTTCTTCACATTAGGTATCTTTCTGTTCATTTCCTCTCCCAGCATGACTCTCTGTATAGCTCAGATCTAAAAGGACATAAAACTGTACAACAGCAGTTTCCCTCCCTGCCTCATCTTGACACAGCACGGCTGGAGAATACTTTGAGGATACTTCACCTCCCTTATTTGTTCTCTTTCTTCAGACCTTGAGCAGGAGATGGAATGAGAGAGAGAGCGAGACTATGCCAAGGTCAGACGGTGAGATAGTTCAGCAACATCTGATTTAGTCCAGGAGAAAACAGAAAAAAAATGCTCTCTCCCACTCCCTCGCTCTTTTCCTGCAGAGAATAAACCCAGACAGTCATTAGTACATACTGCAGCTTTAGATACAATACAAATAGGTATTCATTCACCTGTGTGTGTGTGTGTGTGTGTGTGTGTGTGTGTGTGTGTGTGTGTGTGTGTGTGTGTGTGTGTGTGTGTGTGTGTGTGTGTGTGTGTGTGTGTGTGTGTGTGTGTGTGTGCAAGAGAGAGAAAGAAAAAGTGCATAATAACATCCATTTCTCTTAAATATAAAAAGACAGCAAGGAGACAGAGAAAGCAAAGAAGAAGTCAGAGAAGGAGAATTAGAGAAATGTCCTGCTTGACTTCAGCAGTTAGGAGGACATGTTTATACCTTTCTGAACAGGTCTGACACATGTCTAGACGGATGAAGAACAACACTGTTCTATTATTACTTCTGTCTGATGTTACTTACGCTTACACCTCTCTCTCTTGCTAGGTGTGTGTACTGCGTATCTGGAGGCGAAAGAAACGCACACCTGTTTAGGCGAGGTGCTGGCTAGCGGAGTAGAGCACTTGAAAAAGAAAAGGAGAGCCGCACACTTTCGGAGCTCAGATGCAACAATTTAATAACCAACATTTCGACAGACAAGCTGTCTTCATCAGGGTGAATTTAGTCAGGTTGCCCAAAAAGGTACATATTTTAGCTTTAACCAATCCAAACACACACCGGCTCTGACCCTCGTTGGATGTGGCAGGGCTTGCAAACCATTACAGACTACAAAAGGAAGCACAGCTGAGAGCTGCCCAGTGACACGAGCCTACTAGACGAGTTAAACTACTTCTATGCTCGCTTCGAGGCAAATAACACTGAAACATGCATGAGAACACCAGCTGTTCCGGATGACTGTGTGATCACGCTCTCCGCAGCCGATGAAAGTAAAACCTTTAAACAGGTCAACATTCTCAAGGCTGCAGGGCCAGACAGATTACCAGGACATGTACTGCAAGCATGCGCTGACCAACTAGCAAGTGTCTTCACTGACATTTTTAACCTCTCCCTGTCCACGTCTGTAATACCAACATGTTTTAAGCAGACTACCATAGTGTTCTTGGGCACAGGGACAAAGAACACTAAGGTACCGCCCTATCAGATCCACAGATGATGCAATCTCTATTGCACTCCACACTGCCCTTTTCCACCTGGACAAAAGGAACACCTATGTGAGAATGCTATTCAATGACTACAGCTCAGCATTCAACACCATAGTGCCCTCAAAGCTCATCAATAAGTTAAGGTCCCTGGGACTAAACACCTCCCTCTGCAACTGGATCCTGGACTTCATGACGGGCCACCCCCAGGTGGTAACGTTAGGTAACAACACATCCGCCACACTGATCCTCAACACAGGGGCCCCTCAGGGGTGCGTGCTCAGTCCCCTCCTGTACTCCCTGTTCACTTATGACTGCACGGCCAGGCATGACTCTAAAACCATCATTAAGTTTGCCGATGACACAACAGTGACGAGACAACCAATAGGGAGGAGGTCAGAGACCTGGCCGTATGGTGCCAGGACAACAACCTCTCCCTCAATGTGATGAAGACAAAGGAGATGATTGTGGACTACAAGAAAAAGAGGACCGAGTACGCCCCCATTCTCATCGACGGGGCTGTAGTGGAGCAGGTTGAGAGCTTCAAGTTCCTTGCTGTCCACATCACATAAAAACGAATATGGTCCAAGCACACCAAGACAGTCGTGAAGAGGGCACGACAAAACCTATTCCCCCTCTGGAGACTGAAAAGATTTGGCATGGGTCCTCAGATCCTCAAAAGGTTCTACAGTTGCACCATCGAGAGCATCCTGACTGGTTGCATCACTACCTGGTATGGCAACTGCTCGGCCACCGACCGGCCCAGTACATCACTGGGGCCAAGCTTCCTGCCATCCAGGACCTCTATACCAGGCGGTGTCAGAGGAAGGCCCTAAAAATTGTCAAAGACTCCAGCCACCCTAGTCATAGACTGTTCTCTCTGCTAGTGGTACCGGAGCGCCAAGTCAGCTTCTACCCCCAAACCATGAGACTCGTGAACATCTAATCGAATGGCTATCCAGACTATTTGCATTACACCGCTGCCACTCTGTTATTACCTATGCATAGTCACTTTAATAATTCTACCTACATGTACATATTACCTCAATTACCTTGACTAACCGGTGCCCCCGCACATTGACTCTGTACCGGTACCCCCTGTATATACAGTGCCTTGCGAAAGTATTCGGCCCCCTTGAACTTTTCGACCTTTTGCCACATTTCAGGCTTCAAACATAAAGATATAAAACTGTAATTTTTTGTGAAGAATCAACAACAAGTGGGACACAATCATGAAGTGGAACGAAATTTATTAGATATTTCAAACTTTTTTAACAAATAAAAACTGAAAAATTGGGCGTGCAAAATTATTCAGCCCCCTTAAGTTAATACTTTGTAGCGCCACCTTTTGCTGCGATTACAGCTGTAAGTCGCTTGGGGTATGTCTCTATCAGTTTTGCACATCGAGAGACTGACATTTTTGCCCATTCGTCCTTGCAAAACAGCTCGAGCTCAGTGAGGTTGGATGGAGAGCGTTTGTGAACAGCAGTTTTCAGTTCTTTCCACAGATTCTCGATTGGATTCAGGTCTGGACTTTGACTTGGCCATTCTAACACCTGGATATGTTTATTTGTGAACCATTCCATTGTAGATTTTGCTTTATGTTTTGGATCATTGTCTTGTTGGAAGACAAATCTCCGTCCCAGTCTCAGGTCTTTTGCAGACTCCATCAGGTTTTCTTCCAGAATGGTCCTGTATTTGGCTCCATCCATCTTCCCATCAATTTTAACCATCTTCCCTGCCCCTGCTGAAGAAAAGCAGGCCCAAACCATGATGCTGCCACCACCATGTTTGACAGTGGGGATGGTGTGTTCAGGGTGATGAGCTGTGTTGCTTTTACGCCAAACATAACGTTTTGCATTGTTGCCAAAAAGTTCGATTTTGGTTTCATCTGACCCGAACACCTTCTTCCACATGTTTGGTGTGTCTCCCAGGTGGCTAGTGGCAAACTTTAAACGACACTTTTTATGGATATCTTTAAGAAATGGCTTTCTTCTTGCCACTCTTCCATAAAGGCCAGATTTGTGCAGTATACGACTGATTGTTGTCCTATGGACAGAGTCTCCCACCTCAGCTGTAGATATCTGCAGTTCATCCAGAGTGATCATGGGCCTCTTGGCTGCATCTCTGATCAGTCTTCTCCTTGTATGAGCTGAAAGTTTAGAGGGACGGCCGGGTCTTCGTAGATTTGCAGTGGTCTGATACTCCTTCCATTTCAATATTATCGCTTGCACAGTGCTCCTTGGGATGTTTAAAGCTTGGGAAATCTTTTTGTATCCAAATCCGGCTTTAAACTTCTCCACAACAGTATCTCGGACCTGCCTGGTGTGTTCCTTGTTCTTCATGATGCTCTCTGCGCTTTAAACGGACCTCTGAGACTATCACAGAGCAGGTGCATTTATACGGAGACTTGATTACACACAGGTGGATTCTATTTATCATCATTAGTCATTTAGGTCAACATTGGATCATTCAGAGATCCTCACTGAACTTCTGGAGAGAGTTTGCTGCACTGAAAGTAAAGGGGCTGAATCATTTTGCACCGCCAATTTTTCAGTTTTTTATTTGTTAAAAAAGTTTGAAATATCCAATAAATTTCGTTCCACTTCATAATTGTGTCCCACTTGTTGTTGATTCTTCACAAAAAATTACAGTTTTATATCTTTATGTTTGAAGCCTGAAATGTGGCAAAAGGTCGAAAAGTTCAAGGGGGCCGAATACTTTCGCAAGGCACTGTAGACTCGCTATTGTTATTTTACTGCTTCTCTTTAACTACTTGTTACTTTAATTTCTTATTCTTATTTTTTTAACTGCATTGTTGGTTAGAGGCTAGTAAGTAAGCATTTAACTGTAAGGTCTTGTATTCGGCACGTGACTAATAAACGTTTATTTCATTTGACACTTCAGTAAGAACATTTACAGCTTCAACTAATCCTCCAAACACATTAGCACCCTGCATTAGCTCCTTCTGATCTCTTACTGAGCCTCACACACAATGTTCTCTCTCCCCAAATCCTGTCTTCCTCTTTCCAAAACTCAGGAGAGAGATCCACTGTGTGATGTCATTAATTACAACACAAGTAAGATTGTTTTCTAGTATTCACATTTCACACACAAACTGAAATGGTCGATGACATCACATAGCTCTGCCACATACGCGTACATACACGTACCTTATTGAACATTCATTCTCTATAAAACTGCAGCTCCTACATTGCCCTCCATTAACTTAATGTGATCTTTTTGGAGGGTTGAAGCTTTGCTCAACAGACCCATTAAAGTTAACGGGGGTCAGAGTCTACTCTTTTTAAGCTTCTACCCAGCGGCCATTTTGGGGCCCTTGCCATGTTTTGAATGCCAAATGGCTACCCAGACTATTTGCATTGTCCCCCCCCCCCCCCCCCCTCCACTCCACACCACGGCCACTCTCTGTTGTCATCTATGCATAGTCACCCTCTCCACACCACTGCCACTCTCTGTTATCTATGCATAGTCACTTTAATAACTCTACCTACATGTACATATTACCTCAACTAACCGGTGCCCCCGCACATTGACTCTGTACTGGCACCCCCCTGTATATATTGTTATTGTTTACTGCTGCTCTTTAATTTCTTGTTACTTTTATCTCTTATTCTTATCCATATATTTTTTTTAACTGCACTGTTGGTTAGGGGCTCGTAAGTTAGCATTTCACTGTATGTGACTAATAACATTTTCTTTTATTTGGAAAACTTTATTCAATCACACTCACCACCCGACATACACAATGCAGGAGCATTAGGGATGGAGGGCTGCGGCCAATGTTAGTCAGTTCTTGCCTACTGGCTGTTTGTATAGCCAATAGAACAGCAGAGGGAGAGAGGGATGTGTTCTATAGCAGGGCTGACAAGTAAAGATAGAAGGTAACTCTTCTGCAGCCGTCATCACCATCGGAGAATGGATGGGCACAGTTAGACTTAGTGCTGAGGAGAATGGATAGGCACAGTTAGACTTAGTGCTGAGGAGAATGGATGGGCGAATGGATGGGCACAGTTAGACTTAGTGCTGAGGAGAATGGATAGGCACAGTTAGACTTAGTGCTGAGGAGAATGGATGGGCACAGTTAGACTTAGTGCTGAGGAGAATGGATGGGCACAGTTAAGACTTAGTGCTGAGGAGAATGGATGGGCACAGTTAGACTTAGTGCTGAGGAGAATGGATGGGCACAGTTAGACTTAGTGCTGAGGAGAATGGATGGGCACAGTTAGACTTAGTGCTGAGGAGAATGGATGGGCACAGTTAGACTTAGTGCTGAGGAGAATGGATAGGCACAGTTAGACTTAGTGCTGAGGAGAATGGATGGGCACAGTTAGACTTAGTGCTGAGGAGAATGGATAGGCACAGTTAGACTTAGTGCTGAGGAGAATGGATGGGCACAGTTAGACTTAGTGCTGAGGAGAATGGATGGGCACAGTTAGACTTAGTGCTGAGGAGAATGGATGGGCACAGTTAGACTTAGTGCTGAGGAGAATGGATGGGCACAGTTAGACTTAGTGCTGAGGAGAATGGATGGGCACAGTTAGACTTAGTGCTGAGGAGAATGCTGCGTGTGCGTGTGTTTGGGGGTTGATCAACCACTGATCTGAGATGTTGAAGAACATTAAGTATTTTCTCTGATGATTTATTTATCTACCCTCCTCTTCCTCCGCTGAGCTCCAACTCTTAAACTCCCTCAGTCAACACTCAGACGACATTATTATTCAAACAGTACCCTGCCAAACAGAACACTCAACTAAAACAAGCAATATACCATCAGGGCTCTCCTTTAGAAAAATAAAGTATAATATCCATATATACAGTATGCACAATAAGTATGTTTAACATTGTAGAATAGGGTTCAAATGAGCTAACTTGTACAGTAAACTTGTAATCCAGACATGGATCTACAGTGGTTGAAACGTTGCCACACTACAGATCTGTATGCCTTGTAGTGCAGTCCTCTCTGTGATTCTCTCTAATGTGCAGGACTTCAAACTGAGCCAAAGCCCTGACAGTCTCTTTAGGCCAGACAGCCGCTAACAGCACAGGTCTCTCTTTATAATACACCATATATGATTCATTAGAATAAGTCTTTAAACAGTGATAGTCATTTATAACACGCACACACACTTTAAAATCATACGAACTCCTAATCTGTCCACTAGTTTCTCTAAAATACTGTTGCCAGGTTACTCAGTCAAACACACATTTATGGAAACATGGAGACATTTGCATATGCGCACACACACAAAAGCTGAGGGTCCAATACTTTTCTTATCTTCATCCATCCGATCCCAGGAGAAATATTCCACTGCCTTCTTTTTTAATTGTGTGATGAATTATTCATTTTATTATGCCTTGTTAATCTGAAGGAGCCTCTCACGCATAATCCCACCCTTATTATCAATCAGGTGCCAAGGTAACAGGTGGGAAAGTAACACACACGCATGCACAAACGCGCTCACGGATGGACGCACGCACACACACACAGGTAACAAAATAAAGGAATCACTTGAGTAAATGAGGAATACAAAGAATATTGAAAGCATGTGCTTACACACAGGTGTGGTTCCTAATTTAATTAAGTAATTAACATCTCATCATGCTTAGGGTCATGTATAAAAATGCCCAGCTGCCCATTATTTTGGCTACCATGACTAGAAGAAAAGGTCTCAGTGACATTGAAAACGGGGTTTCAAATGAGCATAGGGGGTTTAAAGGGTGTGTGTGTGTCTCAGTCACCAGATCTCAACCCAATTGAACTCTTACGGGAGATTCTGGAGCGGTATCCGAGACATCGTTTTCCACCACCATTAACAAGACACCAAATTATGGAATTTCTTGTGGAAGAATGGTGTCACATCCCTCCAATAGAGTTCCAGAATGTTGTAAAATCAATGCCAAGGTGCAGTGAAGCTGTTCTGGCAGCTCGTGGTGGTCCAACGCCCTATTAAGACACTTTATGTTGGTGTTTCCTTTATTTTAGCAGTTACCTGTATATTCACTGGCAAGGAGCCAAGAAGCAAGCTCGCATGCACACACACACACACGCACATATACCATGAATGCTCCTGCCTGGATTCCCCTTGACACTGAGTTATACAACCAACCATAACAGATTGTTGAGGTCTCCCCCACCCCCTGTACCGGTGGTACTGTGGTCTGCACTAACTCATTAACAACACAGCTGGCCACTGGGCCTAGGACTGGGACAAACCACAGGGGGACAGAGGACGGGGGGACAGACAGACGGGGTGATTTTGTGAACAAAGAGGAGGGAAAAGGAGTTGGTGTGTGTGTGTGTATTCACCCAGTTTCCATTTGAGTCCAGTGGTGTGTGTTCTGCACGGTCCTCCTATAGCTATTAGACTGCACCATCTCCCCTCCAGTGCTGGATTCACTCCCAACCTGTGTCTCCTGCCCTAAAACACACACACACACACACACACACACACACACACACACACACACACACACACACACACACACACACACACACACACACACACACACACACACACACACACACACACACACACACACACACACACACACACACACACACACACACACACACACACACACGAGAAAGAGAGAAAAGGGAGAGCGCCATCAGAAGCAACAACATAAAAAACTACAAAACAGGCAGGTGTTTCTTTATTGTTTTCTGTAAGGTTTGACTTTGGATTGATACACACAGACACACAGAGACATTCAGACGCACACAGACACATAGGGACAGACACACACAGACACACAGGAACACTCAGACACATAGGGACACTCACAGACACACACACAGACACTCACAGACACTAACACATTTATCTTTCCCAGAACCTCTCACCCATAATGTTCAATTAAAAACATCACAGTTAAACCTGTTGATTACAATTAGCACTTCACTGAGAGATGACGCATGAATGCACACACACACACACACACACACACACACACACACACACACACACACACACACACACACACACACACACACACACACACACACACACGAGAAGTCAGAATGAGCTTGCAGAATAACTCTGGATCTAATACTGCTATAGTGCTGGCTGGTTAGAAGCCAATAGCCAATTACCACCTACTGTACATAATAACACTGTATGAAAAGAAATCAGATATTCTATATTCCCATGAAATTTGAGGTGTGTATATATATATAGTGGCTTGCGAAAGTATTCACCCCCTTGGCATTTTTCCTATTTTGTTGCCTTACAACCTGCAATTAAAATAGATTTTTGGGGTGATTGTATCATTTCATTTACAGAAATGCCTACCACTTTGAAGATACAAAATATGATTTTATTGTGAAACAAACAAATAAGAATAAAAAACAGAAAACTTGAGCGTGCAAAACTATTCACCCCCCCCCCAAAAAAAAAAAGTCAATACTTTGTAGAACCACCTTTTGCAGCAATTACAGCTGCAAGTCTCTTGGGGTATGTCTCTATAAGCTTGGCACATCTAGCCACTGGGATTTTTGCCCATTCTTCTAGGTAAACTGCTCCAGCTCCTTCAAGTTGGATGCGTTCTGCTGGTGTACAGCAATCTTTAAGTCATACCACAGATTCTCAATTGGATTGAGCTCTGGGCTTTGACTAGGCATTTCCAAGACATTTAAATCTTTCCCCTTAAACCACACGAGTGTTGCTTTAGCAGTATGCTTAGGGTCATTGTCCTGCTGGAAGGGGAACCTCCATCCCAGTCGCAAATCTCTGGAAGGCTGAAACAGGTTTCCCTCAAGGAATTCCCTGTATTTAGCACCATCCATCATTTCTTCAATTCTGACCAGTTTCCCAGTCCCTGCCAATGAAAAACATCCCCACAGCATGATGCTGCCACCACCATGCTTCACTGTGGGGATGATGTTCTCGGGGTAATGAGAGGTGTTGGGTTTGCGCCAGACATAGCGTTTTCCTTGATGGCCAAAAAGCTCAATTTTAGTCTCATCTGACCAGAGTACCATCTTCCATATGTTTGGGGAGTCTCCCACATGCCTTTTGGCGAACACCAAACGTGTTTGCTTATTTTTTTTATTTAAGCAAAGGCTTTTTTCTGGCCATTCTTCCGTAAAGCCCAGCTCTGTGGAGTGTACGGTTTAAAGTGGTCCTATGGACAGATACTCAAATCTCTACTGTAGAGCTTTGCAGCTCCTTCAGGGTTATTGTTGGTATCTTTGTTGCCTGTTTGATTAATGCCCTCATTGCCTGGTCTGTGAGTTTTGGTGGGCGGCCCTCTCTTGGCAGGTTTGTTGTGGTGCCATATTCCTTCAATTTTTAATAATGGATTTAATGGTGCTCTGTGGCATGTTCAAAGTTTCAGATATTTTTTTATAACCGAGCCCTGATCTGTACTTCTTAACAACTTTGTCCCTGACCTGTTTGGAGAGCTTCTTGGTCTTCATGGTGCCGCTTGCTTGGTGGTGGTGCATACTGTGGGGCCTTTCAGAACAGGTGTATATATACTGAGATCATGTGACAGATCATGTGACACTTAGATTGCACACAGGTGGACTTTATTTAACTAATTATATGACTTCTGAAGGTAATTGGTTGCACCGGATCTTATTTAGAGGCTTCACAGCAAAGGGGGTGAATACATATGCACGCACCACTTTTCATTTTTTAACATTTTTTAAACAAGGTATTGTTTTCATTTCACTTCACCAATTTAGACTATTTTGTGTATGTCCATTACATGAAATCCAAATAAAAATCAATTTCAATTACAGGTTGTAATGTAACAAAATAGGAAAAAATGCCAAGGGGGATGAATACTTTTGCAAGGCACTGTATATGTATGTATGTATGTATGTATGTATGTATGTATGTATGTATGTATGTATGTATGTATGTATGTATGTATGTATGAATGAATGAATGTGTGTGTATGTATGTATGTATGTATGTATGTATGTATGTATGTATGTATGTATGTATGTATGTATGTATGAATGTGTGTGTATGTACACTATACAGTGGGGGGAAAAAGTATTTGATCCCCTGCTGATTTTGTACGTTTGGGCTCGTAAGTAAGCATTTCACAGTAATGACTACACCTGTTGTATTTGCCGCATGTGACAAATAAAATTAGATTTTGATGTGATTTAATTGAAAAGCCTTTATTTTTACAAAGCCAATGATGATGAAAGTTGGAGTTTCCAAAACTCCATTTGGATTACGTTCCTTGAAACATTCCAGTTATTTTTGGGTATGGGTATGTTCTACAGAGCAGCAGAACAATGTTTCAAATGTCAAGGACATCTCTAGTGTATCTGGTTTCTACATTCCATTTTATTGTCCCATAAAACATAGAATGTCAAACTAATCTGGGTCTGTCTGTATTTCGGGCTTTGGTCTGAACAGCACATCTTTCCATGTTCTGAAGCTAAAATTCACCACAGTACAATCCTCCATCATGTAAATCACCTCTGTTCCTCACACAAGACTTCACTACTCAAAGGGCATCGCATATATTTTCCAACCAAATCTCTATTTGTAGAACATACGCCCAGCCAGGTCACCTGTGATACAAGTCAGTGTTCGACGTCCGTCCGTTTCTGAGGACGTCGGGAGATGATGCGGAAACTGGCCACTAGGGGCAACAATGAGGGCTGTTACCTTCAAGTAGCCTTTGGTTTTGCTAAGGCGTTGTGGACGGGGTTGGTGGATGGGCGTAAGCATCTGCCATAACATAAATTGTGACCTTATTTGACCTTTTCTGTTGCTTTTGAGACACGGTTCAATCCCACTTTGAGACAATACTTGTTGAGTAATTAAAACACTAAATAATCACAACTATTGGTCACTTATGTATTGTTCTAATATGTATACATTATAGAATTGTCAGTTAATGATAATATTAATGAAAAATATTTTTTTTACTGCACTCTAGAGTTGTAGACCTTGATACCTTACAGTGTATTTACATATGTACAGACTCTGTGTGTGTGTGTGTGTGTGTGTGTGTGTGTGTGTGTGTGTGTGTGTGTGTGTGTGTGTGTGTGTGTGTGTGTGTGTGTGTGTGTGTGTGTGTGTGTGTGTGTGTGTGAGAGAGAGAGAGAGGAGAGAATGTGTGTGTATGTTTATTATTTTTTCCTTGTCAGCCACCCTGCACCCTCCTTGTCTGCTATTCTGCTTCATAAAAACTGAGGTCTGGAACTCCCTTCAGGTCACCTCTCTCTCCATTCATTGGCCTTGGTTGCCTGATGACTCACCCTGAATTTTAATCACCACATACATTCAGTTTGGCCGGAGCGGTGTGGATGGGTAGCCAGGGAATGGTCTTGGTACTTAAGAAATACTTTTGCATGACAAACATATTTGCCTGCCACCCTGTACCTACGGTGCCTTCGGAAAGTATTCAGACCCCTTTGACTTTTTCCACATTGTTACATTACAGGCTGATTCTAAAATTGATTAAATCATTTTTTCCCCTCATCTACACACAATACCCTATAATGACAAAGCAAAAACTGGTAAAAAAAATATTGTGCCAATTAAAAAAATATGATAATAATAATGAAATGTCACATTTACATAAGTATTCAGACACTTTACTCAGTACTTTGTTGAAGCACCTTTGGCAGCAATTACAGCATCGAGTCTTCTTTGGTATGACGCTACAAGCTTGGCACAATTGTATGTGGGGAGTTTCTCCCATTCTTCCCTGCAGATCCTCTCAAGCTCTGTCAGGTTGGATGCGGAGTGTCGCTGCACAGCTATTTTCAGGTCTCTCCAGAGATGTTCAAATCGGGTTCAATTCCGGGCTCTGTCTAGGCCACTCAAGGACATTCAAAGATCTATCCTGAAGCCTCTCCTGCGTTGTCTTGGCTGTGTGCTTAGGGCCGTTGTCCTGTTGGAAGGTGAACCTTCGCCCCAGTCTGAGAACCTGCTCCAGAGCACTCAGGACTTCATCAAGGATCTCTGTGCTTTGCTCCATTCATCTTTTCCTCGATCCTGACTAGTCTCCCAGTCCCTGCTGCTGTAAATCATCCCCACAGCTACCTTTTACTGAGGAGCGGCTTCCGTCTGGCCCCTCTACCATAAAGGCCAGATTGATGGAGTGCTGCAGAGATGGTTGCCCTTCTGGAAGGTTCTCCCATCTCCACAGAGGAACTCTAGAGCTCTGTGACCATGGTCCTTCTCCCCCGATTGCTCAGTTTGGCTGGGCTGCCAGCTCTAGGAAGAGTATTGGTGGTTACAAACGTCTTTCATTTAAGAATGATGGAGGCCACTGTGTTCTTGGGGATCTTAAATGCTGCAGAAATTTTTTGGTACCCTTCCCCAGATCTGTGCCTCGACACAATCCTGTCTCGGAGCTCTACGGACCGTTCCTTCGACCTTATGGCTTGGTTTTGCTGACATGCACTCTCAACTGTGGGACCTTATATAAAATGTGTGTGCCTTTCCAAATCATGTCCAATGAATTGAATTTACCACAGGTGGACTCCAATCAAGTTGTAGAAACATCAAGGATAATCAATGGAAACAGGATGCACCTGAGCTCAATTTCAAGTTTCATAGCAACGGGTCTGAATACTTTTGTAAATAAGGATTTTTTTTTTTTATTTGTATTAAATTTGCAACAATTTCTGAAAACATGTTTTTGCTTTGTCATTATGGGGCATTGTGTGTAGATTGCTGACATTAATTTTAAAAAAAATCCATTTTAGAATAAGGCTGTAACATAACAAAATGTGGGAAAAGTCAAGGGATCTGAATAGTTTCCGAAGGCACAGTATGAGGGTTGTTGGGGCCCTGTTTCAGTGCCAGATGACAAAATCTGCACACTCCCAGAGGTTTACAGGTCTGCTGACTTCCTTTTGATCATTCATTTTAAAATCTGAGAAATATCCAATACACCAAACCGTTGCTTTAACTGTGAATGTAATTTTTTGCACACAATCCTCAAATAAAATGTAGCATACATAAAATAAACAATGTATCTACATTGGGTCTAATGTGTGTGTGTGTCTCAGAGTGAGCTACGTTTTTCAACTCAAAAAGAGCACACAGAATTTCCTCAGACTGTACACATTAAGCAATACTGTTTTACAATATTATCAATATCACTTTGATTTCATAGATATTTAGATGAATTATGTAGATATTGATAATGGAAATGTAGGCATACAGTAGATATCTTCAATCCTAAAATAAAATGGAATATTCATCAAATAAATAAGTTATTACAATTTATTTATATTGGGGATAATGTGTGTGTGAGATAGAGACACAGAGAGACAGCGTGTGTGTGCATGTTTTATGTTTCCTTGTCAGCCACCCATCTCTGCTTCGTCAGTCTTGATATGCCCGATGTATGCACTTCTGGGCGAGGCTGCTTGGCCAATCTGAAAGAGAGATGCACAAAGTGACAGGAAGTATACACCTCAACATGTCTGTGTGTACATCTGTTGGTGTGAGTGAGTGAGCGTATGTAATATAATTATGAATTACTTGTATCCATCTGGGAATCCTCAAAAGTTTCTCCCTTCACGGCCAGTGTAGTAGGAACTGGTGCAGCTGGTAAATGAAATACCACAGCAGAGGACTGCTGTGACTGCAGCTGAACTGCTGGGGCTGGCAGATCTAAAAGAGAAAGGCCTAGATTCAATCAGATCAAGAGTTAACGGCCGAAAGCCGACACCCGCATAGCTGAGGTGTAACTGCCTCAGAACTGTCAAATCGGTGAGCAGCTGCTCTTGATCATTGTCACAAAGGTGGCCATCCTACTCGCATTACAAGTTCAGAACGAGAAAGTGTAGGTTATATAGACATATTGACGCTCAAATTCAAAATAATTAAATAAAATAATGAGGATTTCTATCAGACTACTCAAGGTGTAGATTAAATCTCACATTCCAGTGTTCTAACTAAACAGGGCTGCATGAGTTCTGATAATGCGACTCCGTGCAGCCAATGGCAATGTCCGCTTTAGGTATAATGCCAGGAGCCGCTTGTGAATTTGCCAGCTCTAACACAGTTCCACCTCAGACACCGCCAAAACAACCGCTATGTGGACGTCGGCTAAAGCGGATGTGATTGAATAGAGCCCCAAGTGAGGGAGAGGGTGCATGTGTGTATACATGGATGTGATAATCACCTGTCACAGCCGGTGTAGCAGGTGCAGGGGCAGATGAATGCAGCTGTGAGGACTGTGGTTGAGCTAATAGGGGTGTCAGAGTTAAAAAAGAAAGGTACAATTTTCTTAAGTGAAAATAATTATACAACAAAACCGAGTGAGTGAGTGAGTGAGTGAGTGAGTGAGTGAGTGAGTGAGTGAGTGAGTGAGTGAGTGAGTGAGTGAGTGAGTATATGTGTGTGATAATTACCTGGACCACATCACATGGCTTCAGGTCTCCAAGCCTCTGGAAGTTCCAGCATGCCACTCCAGGCCACGAACAGCTTGGTGGAAACATGGTTACCTGTCACCCACCCAGCAGGTTGGCAGATCTTAAAGCTGGGCACAATGTTATTTTAATGACAAAACCTTGACTACACACTAACCTAAACGAAGTGTGTGTGTAGGAACCACGAAGCTGACTTCATTTTCTCTACTGCTCATTGTACTTCCCCTCGCAATCTGTGGTGTGTGTGATCTGTTTTATTGTGACTCAAGCCTGAGTCAACCTTACCACATCCTTGTCGTAGGACATTCAGTGATTAGCTTTGGGGGGAAAAAAACTATGTACAGTAAAAATTATATCAAAAATTCTGATCTGGATTGACAAGTACACTAAATCATGTGAAGTTACAAAACCTCTAGGGCTTAGTCTACACAAATTAAATAAAGGATGCAGGACTTGAGCCCTAGGCCCATGCCTCAGGACTACCTGGCCTGATGACTCCTGGCTGTCCCTGTCTCCAGTCCACCTGGTCGTGCTGCTGATCCAGTCTCTGCTGATATGGAACCCTGACCTGTTTAGGACTCATCGGAAGTGCTACCTTGTCCCAGACCTGCTGTTTGATCCTGTCGCTCTCTACCGGACCTACTGTTTGATCCTGTCTCTCTCTACCGGACTTACTGTCTCAACCTCTAAATGTTCAGCTATGAAAAACCAACTGGCATTTACTCCTGAAGTACTGAACCATTTCACCCTCTATAACCACTGTGATTATTATTTGACCCTGCTGGTCATCTATGAACGTTTAAATTCCTTGAAGAACGATCTAGCCAAAATGGCTGTACTCTTTTATAATTTCCACCAGCACAGCCAGAAGAAGACTGGCCACCCCTCAGAGCCTGGCTCCTCTCTAGGTTTCTGCCTTTCTAGAGAGTTTTTCCTTCCTGCTTCTACACCTGCATTGCTTGCTCTTTGGGGTTATAGGCTGGGTATCTGTATAAGCACTTTGTGACAACTGCTGATGTAAAAGGGCTTTATAAAATACATTTAATTGATTGCTTGTATATGCTTCTATTCATTAACTCTACATCTCTACCTTATTAAGCCAACACTTTTTCCTGGTCTTTCCTGGTATGGACTGGGGGCTTCAGGTTTGGGATTGGACGGCCTAGAGAATAGGAATATTAACTATTAGTGTCCACATTTATGAAATTCAATTTTGGGTTAGCTGTTTATCTCATCTGATTGAAAATTGCTGATGATATACTGTATATGTCCATTTTCTTTCTACAAATCTGCCACTGAACCATAGAATTCTATCTAGTGAGTGTACACAACCGTTAGCTTATTTTACCAGGTCAAAAATAACAGATTTTCTTCAAGGGAGACCTGGCAAAGAGGGCAGAGTTCTCAAGTAAAATGCATATTTCATAGCAGCAGCTATGGTATGGATAAAGACAATGTGACAACACCACAGCTGCATGAATGTGTGATCTCTATAATATTAGCTAATTTAACCATTTCCAGACCCAACGAATACCAGAACAGTAGGAAGACTACTGTTGCTGTTTTGTACCCTACTGTACCCCACCCCGTCAACCAACTAGTATCTAGTGACAAGGCTACGTTGTTATCGTTTAGTAATGTTGTACTGTAGCCTACTGTACCCCATAATCGACCTTCTGCCAACTAGTAATGACAAAGCTATAGTGTTGTCATTCAGTAATACTATAACAGTATTGTAGCCTGCTGTGCACCACATTAACCAGCTACTTTACTTATCTAGCTAATGTTAGCTACAAAGATGGAGGCATCCACATAGGAGATTAGCTGGCGTTGTTAGCATTAGCTAGCTAGCATGTTAGCTATCAAACTATGTTAAGCTATGCTTATTTAGTAAGATAAGGCCAATCAAACTGAAATAATTAACAGGCTGAATGTACATATATGTGACTCACTAGATACAACTTTAACTTGCTAGCTCAGTGACTGCTGCTGGGCGAATAAATATGCACCTCTTCCTGTTTACAGTTCAATGTGCAAAATCAGACGAGCGCCACAAAACCAACCAGTGGCCAGACGTATATTACACCCGGGTTGGTTTAGAATCCCTGCCGCATCGCGCCAACCACGCCAAAGGTTACAAGTTTGAATCTAGCGACAGAAAGTTGTTTTTGAGGTTTTTGTTTTCAGCCTACCCCAAACCTTAACCATTCGGAGTTAATGCCTAAACATAACCTTAAACACATAGAAATTTGACATTTGGAACAATTTAGAAAATTGATGTTTGACAAACATGGATGAGCGTCTAATTCTCACGTGAGACAATGACAGCTGGAAGCACACGCATGCGTGTGCACACACACACACGCAGAGAGACACGCACACACACCTCCCTCTCCTATTATCGTAATAATTTGCTGTGAGGGTGTTTAATTTGCATCTCCAAAATTATTTTACCTGGTCCCCAAATCAATCCCTTTACTCCCTCCCTCTTCTCAGATGAATGAGTTTACAAGGAGCCTGAGTTTTTGCTCAAGCAATATTACCACCCACATACCCCATTCTCTCCCTCCCTCTCTCTCTCTCTCTTTCCCTCCTCTCTTCCCTCCCCCTCTCTCACCCCCCCCCCCCCCCCTCTTTGTTGTTTGTCATTATGCCAAAGACATCTTGTCATTTGCTGCTTCATACCTCAACACCTCCAATTAATCTAACTCCTATGAGTCACACACAAACACAGACACACTTAATCAAGCTCGTTTGTCACCGCAGTACTGATGTAATGAACTGACTGACAGACTGAACGTATGGGGTTTAACACAAAGGTGAACACAACCTTGTCAAGGACCCGTATATTAACATTTGTAACTAAAGTGTTTTGAAGACTTGACTGGGTGCATGTGTGTTGCATCATGACATGCCAGTACCACGGTAATATCACGGTACCAAAACGTCATTCATACCAACATTAGAAAACTGTACAGTCGTGGCCAAAAGTTTTTAGAATGACACAAATATTAATTTTCACAAAGTCTGCTGCCTCAGTTTGTATGATGGCAATTTGCATATACTCCAGAATGTTATGAAGAGTGATCAGATGAACTGCAATTAATTGCAAAGTCCCTCTTTGCCATGCAAATTAACTGAATCCCCCAAAAACATTTCCACTGCATTTCAGCCCTGCCACAAAAGGACCAGCTGACATGTCAGTGATTCTCTCGTTATCACAGGTGTGAGTGTTGACGAGGACAAGGCTGGAGATCACTG
This sequence comes from Salmo salar, assembly GCF_965601325.2. Lineage (NCBI taxonomy): Eukaryota > Metazoa > Chordata > Actinopteri > Salmoniformes > Salmonidae > Salmo > Salmo salar. Next base: position 30,157,609 of record NC_138319.1, on the reverse strand, counting down.
TCATGCTGATTGAGTTCGAATAACAGACTGGAAGCTTCAAAAGGAGGGTGGTGCTTGGAATCATTGTTCTTCCTCTGTCAACCATGGTTACCTGCAAGGAAACACGTTCCGTCATCATTGCTTTGCACAAAAAGGGCAAGGATATTGCTGCCAGTAAGATCGCACCTAAATCAACCATTTATCGGATCATCAAGAACTTCAAGGAGAGTGGTTCAATTGTTGTGAAGAAGGCTTCATGGCGCCCAAGAAAGTCCCAGCAAGCACCAGGACGTCTCCTAAAGTGAGGCGAAGACTTTTGAAGGGTGGCCTGGTGTTAAGAAGGGCAGCAAAGAAGCCACTTCTCTCCAGGAAAACATCAGGGACAGACTGATATTCTGCAAAAGGTACAGGGATTGGACTGCTGAGGACTGGGGTAAAGTCATTTTCTCTGATGAATCTCCTTTCTGATTGTTTGGGAAAAAAGCTTGTCCGGAGAAGACAAGGTGAGCGCTACCATCAGTCCTGTGTTATGCCAACAGTAAAGCATCCTGAGACCATTCATGTGTGGGGTTGCTTCTCAGCCAAGGGAGTGGGCTCACTCACAATTTTGCCTAAGAACACAGCCATGAATAAAGAATGGTACCAACACATCCTCCAAAAGCAACTTCTCCCAACCATCCAGGAACAGTTTGGTGACGAACAATGCCTTTTCCAGCATGATGGAGCACCTTGCCATAAGGCAAAAGTGATAACTAAGTGGCTCGGGGAACAAAACATCGATATTTTGGGTCCATGGCCAGGAAAATCCCCAGACCTTAATCCCAATGACAACTTGTGGTCAATCCTCAAGAGGCGGGTGGACAAACAAAAACCTACAAATTCTGACAAACTCCAAGCCTTGATTATGCAAGAATGGGCTGCCATCAGTCAGGATGTGGCCCAGAAATTAATTGACAGCATGCCAGGGCGGATTGCAGAGGTCTTGAAAAAGAAGGGTCAACACTGCAAATATTGACTCTTTGCATCAACATCATGTAATTGTCAATAAAAGCCTTTGACACTTATGAAATGCTTGTAACTATACTTCAGTATTCCATTGTAACATCTGACAAAAATATCTAAAGACACTGAAGCAGCAGACTTTGTGAAAATTAATAATTCTGTCATTCTCAAAACTTTTGTCCACGACTATAGTACCGTTTCATATGATACTACAGAGTTTTTCAGCCCTACCGATCTAAAGAACCTGCTGGATCCTGTTATAAAATATTATAAAGTCCGTTTTGTTTACAAATTCACTTGAATTTAAGCAACAGCCACTAGTCTCTTGTATGCCCTGGTCCAATAATATTCACTTCACTTTCATGCGCATTTCATGTGTGTCAGCTGTAATCAGCCAGCCGCTTCCCCGACCAGCCCGCCCCTGACTCACATGCTTTTCTCTGTCCACTCTTCATGCGCTTCTATTCCTCCATCAGTTTAAAAAATATATATTTTAGCCGTGATGGCGAGCGGAGATGCAGACCCAGCCCCTGATAAGTTTTCTGTTGTCAGAGTTGTACATTTGTTACATTGGATTAGCGAGCAATATTGATAGCCTACATTGTATAATTTCATTGCCTGTTATAACCAAGAGCACAGACCAGTCTGAACAGACTTTGAAAGTTCACTGTCATGCAGCCTCTGGGTGTCAGAGGTAAAATGCCAGCACCACTTTGCAACAGGCATGCTTGCAGATTTACAGCAAAGAAAACGTCTTGTCTCTAGCCTAAACGGGTAAAAACATATGACCCATATTACCGGAGATGACTTGTTTTCTTTCTAACGGGATTTGCACACATTTTATATAATTTCACATATGTCACAGACGTTTTAATCTAATCCGGGTCGCAAATTATTGGTTTGATAACAATAACAAACAACATTGTTCAGTCATGTTACCTAGCTAGCAAACAACCTGGTAACTTGACAATAGGTTTAGGCACATCTGATTGGCCCAGGAATAAAGGAAAAAGGTCTGCTACTCATGAGATGTGGTTCAAAAGGTAGGATTCATATAGGCCTAATGTCAGCCTGAACTATTTCAAAAATCTATGTATTTCTGGTGCGTCTTAAATTCTGTTTGTTGCCTAACGTTTTAAAAGTTGGGAGAAGTGTGTTTGTTTGTGGGAGAGAGAGTAGTGTGTGTTTATGAGAGTGAGGGAGACAGAGTGTGTGTCTCTGTTAACTGAAGAGTAAACAAGGTTTAATGCAGTGTTTTCCCCTTACTGACACATTGACATTCAGATCATTATGCATGTATATTCCTTACATCCATTCCTTCAGCCAAATTACAGGTAGGCATTTGCAAATGTGAACAAATCAGCCATTCTATGCAGTATTCTATTAATAAACACTGAACAGTGTGTTGTTATTCAATGTGTTGTATTGAGTAGAAGTGTGAATTTCAGTGGCAGGTTTTTGGAGAACGTTTTAGAAAACAGGAACAAGCTCCCTGGGGACGGCACGTAACTACTTGGTATCGTGATACTTGGCCTGGTATTGTATGTAAAATGTTAGTTTGTGAAAACACTAGTGTGTACGTATAGTTACCGGCCGTAGCAGGTAGGCCAGACTGCATCCCTGTAGAAACACCAGAGGTAGTTGTGTCATGTTGAGGGCGTGGTACAGTCTCTACTGAAGCCATGGCCTGGTCAAACCTTTCTGCCAGCCAGACCACCAAGGGTCACTATAGTATCCGCTTGGAGGGAGAGAGAGAAAGAATAATTATCATCTGAAGGTCTTACCCTGGGGCATCGGGGTCTTCTTCGGACCATGGGAAAGAGTCCCCCATACTGACCCCCCAACACTACCTCCAGCAGCATTTGGTCTCCAACTCAACTTAAGACCACTTTTGAAGTCTGAAAATATCCTACAAACTGTGATTGCCATTTTAAGTCAGGAAAGAGAAAAGTGTAGTCTTTAGACGGAAAGGTTGACATATTTTCAGCTTTTCAAACACCTGGAGAGACATCGAAATAACTATAATTTAACCAAATCCCTCCCTCTCTCTCTCCCCCTCTCTGACCTCACACTTCTATCTGTCCACCTGCTCTCCCTTACTCTCTACCTCTATTTTTCCAGTCTCTCGGGTAAATACATTTGATTTCAATCACTTTTTCACAGCATCCCATCTGATTTAAACAAAACATTCCATACATGTTTGCCTCACAAGTCCTCAACTGGCAGCTTCATTAAATAGTACCGGCAAAACACCAGTCTCAACGTCAACAGTGAAGAGGCAACTCCGAGATGCTGGCCTTCTAGGCAGAGTGGCAAAGAGAAAGCCATCTCAGACTGGCCAATAAAAAGAAAAGTTTAAGATGGGCAAAAGAACAGACACTGGACAGAGGAACTGTGCCTAGAAGGCCAGCATCCCGGAGTCGCCTCTTCACTGTTGACGTTGAGACTGGTGTTTTGCCGGTACTATTTAATGAAGCTGCCAGTTGAGGACTTATGAGGCATCTGTTTCTCAAACTAGACACTCTAATGTACTTGTCCTCTTGCTCAGTTATGCAGTTAGGACCTCCCACTCCTCTTTCTATTCTGGTTAGAGCCAGTTAGCGCTGTTCTGTGAAGGGAGTAGTACACAGCGTTGTACGAGATCTTCAGTTTCTTGGCAATTTCACGCATGGAATAGCCTTCATTTCTCAGAACAAAAATAGACTGACGAGTTTCAGAAGAAAGTTCTTTGTTTCTGGGCATTTTGAGCCTGTAATCAAACCCACAAATGCTGATGCTCCAGAAACTCAACTAGTCTAAAGAAGGTCAGTTTAATTGCTTCTTTAAATCAGCACAACAGTTTTCAGCTGTGCTAACATAATTGCAAACCTTCTAATGATCAATTAGCCTTTTAAAATGATAAACCTGGATTAGCTAACACAACGTGCCATTGGAACACAGGAGTGATGGTTACTGATAATGGGCCTCTGTACGCCTATGTAGATATTACATTAAAAATCAGCCATTGCCAGCTACAATAGTCATTTACAACATTGTCTACACTTTATTTCTGATCAATTTTATTTGAATGGACAAAAAAATAGCTTTTCTTTCAAAAACCAGGACATTTCTAACTGACCCCAAACTTTTGAACAGTACTGTATATTTTTTCCATATTCACATACATTGTAGCTTAGACCCTATTACACATCTGAAGTTTTTGTGTTGTGCCCACAGTTGGTTGATACACAACATGCTCTTGGTGTGTGTCATTTTAATCATATAAATAATAGAAGGTACATATCCCTTCAGACCACTGTAATTAGCGGGTACACCATTGAAATGTTAATTTAATTGAAATTTTATGTTCTAATTACTACCATAAAGATGGCCACCCACCATCGAATATCAACTTAAATGGTCATGTCTTTTCTATTATCTATATTTCAATAGGTTTCCTATGGAGGTTTGACATTATAATAAATAAAAAAAATACCATTCAAGTCAACATTCTCTGATGTCAGGACAGGCAACCATCTTTCTGATACCATTTGAAAGTTGCAATTTAAATGCTATTCCCATTTTAGTACATTTATCAGCCAAAACATGACACCCATCCTGTAGGCCTGATCACCAACAACGACGAGACAGCATATAGGGAGGAGGTCAGAGACCTGGCCGTGTGGTGCCAGGACAAATCAAATCAAAGTTTATTTGTCACGTGCGCCGAATACAACAGGTTTAGACCTTACCGTGAAATGCTTACTTACAGGCTCTAACCAATAGTGCAAAAAAGGTGTTAGGTGAACAACAGGTAAGTCAAGAAATAATACAACAGTAAAAAGACAGGCTATATACAGTAGTGAGGCTATAATAGTAGTGAGGCTACATACAGACACCGGTTAGTCAGGCTGATTGAGGTAGTATGTACATGTAGATATGGTTAAAGTGACTATGCATATATGATGAACAGAGACAACAACCTCTCCCTCAATGTGATCAAGACAAAGGAGTTGATCATGGACTACAGGAAAAGGAGGACCGAGTACGCCCCCATTCTCATCGACGGGGCTGTAGTGGAGCAGGTTGGGAGCTTCAAGTTCCTTGGTGTTCACATCACCAACAAACTAACATGGTCCAAGCACACCAAGACAGTTGAAGAGGGCATGACAAAACCTATTCCACCCCTGGAGACTGAAAAGATTTGGCAATGGTCCTCAGATACTCAAAAGGTTCTACAGCTGCACCATCAAGAGTATACTGACTGGTTGCATCACTGCCTGGTATGGCAACTGCTCGGCCTCCGACCGCAAGGCACTACAGAGGGTAGTGTGTACGGCCCAGTACATCACTGGGGCCAAGCTTCCTGCTACCCAGGTCCTCTATACCAGGCTGTGTCAGAGGAAGGCACTAAAAATTGTCAAAGACTCCAGCCACCCCAGTCATAGACTGTTCTCTCTGTTACCGCACGGCAAGCGGTACCTGAGCCCCAAGTCTAGGTCCAAGAGGCTTCTAAACAGCTTCTACCCCCAAGCCATAAGACTCCTGAACATCTAATCGAATGGCTACCCAGACTATTTGCATTGTCCCCCCTCCCCTCTTTTACGCTGCTGCTATTCTCTGTTATCTTCTATGCATAAGTCACTTTAATAACTACCTACATGTATATACATGTTACCTCAACTAACCGGTGCCCCCGCTCATTGACTCTGTATCGGTACCCCCTGTATATAGCCTCGCTATTGTTATTTTGCTCTTAATTATTTGTTCCTTTATTTCTTTCTTATATTTCTTTCTATTTCTTTTTTAGGTATTTTTCTTAAAGCTGCATTGTTGGTTAAGGGCTTGTAAGTATTCATGTCGCTGTAAGCTCTACACCTGTTATATTCAGCATGTTACCAATAACATTTGATTGATTTTGTTGTTTCTCAACCAATGGAAGTCACAACACAGAAACTTCAGATGATGTAAAATAGTCTACGCTACAACATATGTGAATAGGGAAAAATATGTGTTCACACGTTTTTTGAAAATTGACATTAAATGTACCAAAAATGACTACGTTTTTTTAGAAATTATAAAATAGTTTGCCAACCCTGTTTGTAAGATTTTAAATGATATCAACCTTTTATCTTTTAAAGTGATGAAGACATGGATGTCTCATGGTATGGTGGGGTAAAATGGGTCAACTTTCAGCACCTTTATCTCTTTAATGTTCTGGCATTCAGTTCCCTAAAAGTCACATTCTGAGAATTTCTACAATGGGCAAATATGTATGGAAGGTAAGTGATTCAATTCAAATGGATTTACCCTCTCTTCAATATAGCACTCCCGCTCTGCCTCTCGCCATCCCTCTCGTTCACTAGCTCTTCTCCCTGAGAGTGATCTGAAGGACACAATGCAGCAGAGAGAATCCACGGTGTGCAACCGTTTTACATATATTATATACACACATATATGCTGTTCTAGTTCATGTTCTCCATGGAACTGTAAACCATAGGGGGGCAGGTAGCCTAGCGGTTAAGAGCTTTTGGGCCCGAGCCGACTAGGTGAAAAATATGTCGATGTGCCCTTGAGCAAGGCACTTAACCATTATTGCTCCTGTAAGTGGCTCTGGATAAGAGCGTCTGTTAAATGATTCAAATGTAAAAATGTAAATGAGCACAAACACTACCATACTGGCTGACACTCCACGGCACCTTGACCCTGGTTACGGCACCTTGACCCTGGTTACGGTATGATAATGACTTAGAGACAGGGATCGTCTTTATTTACATCTTTCGCCTATGCCTTTGGCCACAAATAAACACATTTAGAACTGTGACTATTGAGGTAAAAATCCACATCTGTCAAACAACCACACACAGAGGACAGCTTTAGAAAAATAATTTTCTCTTATAAAGCTGCTCGCACACCAAACTGCTTCAGAAAATAATTTATCTGAATGACAGTGTTCTGTAAACAAGCGTTGCTGAGCTACGGTCCTTGGAGACAGAGAAAGATTATAAAACAGAAAGAAAGTATTATGTTAAATCTTTGTTGCAACTTCAGCGCCTTTAACCACAGCCTAGAATAAGACAAACAAACAGGTACCAGCACAGACAGACTCAAATGGAAACAGGACAAACCAATGGCCTATATTATACAACTTATGTAACCTCCGAAGAAGTACTAGCCTGATCCCAGATCTTCATGTGCTTTAGCCAACCGCTCTGACTGCTGTTGTCATGGTTGATGTACAGGTCTGGGACCAGGCTACTGAAGTACATTATGTAGCACTACCTACTTTAAATCAAATCAAATCAAATGTATTTATATAGCCCTTCGTACATCACCTGATATCTCAAAGTGCTGTACAGAAACCCAGCCTAAAACCCCAAACAGCAAGCAATGCATGTGAAAGAAGCACGGTGGCTAGGAAAAACTCCCTAGGAAAAACTCCCTAGAAAGGCCAAAAACCTAGGAAGAAACCTAGAGAGGAACCAGCCAGTCCTCTTCTGGCTGTGCCGGGTGGATATTATAACAGAACATGGTCAAGATGTTAAAATGTTCATAAATGACCAGCATGGTCAAATAATAATAATCATAGTAGTTGTCGAGGGTGCAACAAGCACGTCCGGTGAACAGGTCAGGGTTCCATAGCCGCAGGCAGAACAGTTGAAACTGAAGCAGCAGCACGGCCAGGTGGACTGGGAACAGCAAGGAGTCATCATGCCAGGTAGTCCTGAGGCATGGTCCTAGGGCTCAGGTCCTCCGAGAGAAAGAAAGAAAGAGAGAAAGAGAGAATTAGAGAGAGCATATTTAAATTCACACAGGACACCGGATAAGACTAAGAAATACTCCAGATGTAAAAGACTGAACCTAGCCCCCCGACACATAAACTACTGCAGCATAAATACTGGAGGCTGAGACAGGAGGGATCAGAAGACACTGTGGCCCCATCCGATGATACCCCCGGACAGGGCCAAACAAGCAGGATATAACCCCACCCACTTTGCCAAAGCACAGCCCCCACACCACTAGAGGGATGTCTCCAACCACCAACTTACCGTCCTAAGACAAGGCCGAGTATAGCCCACAAAGATCTCCGCCACGGCACAACCCAAGGGGGGGGGGGGGGGGGGGGGGGGCGCCAACCCAGACAGGAAGACCACGTCAGTGACTCAACCCACTCAAGTGACGCACCCCTCCTAGGGACGGCATGGAAGAACACCAGTAAGCCAGTGACTCAGCCCCTGTAATAGGGTTAGAGGCAGAGAATCCCAGTGGAGAGAGGGGAACCGGCAAGGCAGAGACAGCAAGGGCGGTTCGTTGCTCCAGCCTTTCCGTTCACCTTCATACCCCTGGGCCAGACTATACTTAATCATAGGACCTACTGAAGAGATAAGTCTTCAGTAAAGACTTAAAGGTTGAGACTGAGTCTGCGTCTCTCACATGGGTAGGCAGACCATTCCATAAAAATGGAGCTCTATAAGAGAAAGCCCTACCTCCAGCCGTTTGCTTAGACATTCTAGGGACAATTAGGAGGCCTGCGTCTTGTGACCGTAGCGTACGTGTAGGTATGTACGGCAGGACCAAATCGGAAAGATAGGTAGGAGCAAGCCCATGTAATGCTTTGTAGGTTAGCAGTAAAACCTTGAAATCAGCCCTTGCCTTAACAGGAAGCCAGTGTAGGGAGGCTAGCACTACAAATCTACAGACAGCGCTCTGTCTCTCACTATTGAGCGATTATACAAATAATCAGGGGTGCAATTTTCACTGGGGACGGGGGGGACATGACCTCCTCACATTCTGAATTTGCATATCTGCCCCCCCCCCCCCCCCCCCAAAGTTTTATCATTGCACTGTGATACACAATGCGGCTTTAGGACCATGCTGACTCCTCAGAGCGGTCAGGTAGGCTGTTCTCCGGTTTCAGCTGGCAGAATTTAGGACCACTCAGACACCACAGAGCGTGCAGACAGGCTGTGTGAAGGCAAAGTATCTGAAAGGCTGGCATATAGGACCAGGACTGAGGCATCTAGTGTCTGTATTGAGATTTTTCTCAGATTTGTTAAAGCGAGCAATGCAGAAACTGGCTACTACTTTTCACATTGACACGGTATAAACATGTGTCCCAGCAGGGTCAGACAGCCAGGGAAGACCAGTCTACGGAGCTCAGCTTTATTTAGCAGTATATTATAAGAATCAGTGAATTGATACAAAGTTCCATCTTGAGTTGATGGGTAGGATACAGTCTGGGATCTGGGAATAATGGTCATTTCAATTATTGAACAATTGATTCTATCCATGGATAATATAATGTATAAATGTACACCAAGGTAATTCTTTGTCATGAGCAGGATCAGATGGGAAGCAAGTCTGTGACAGAGCAGAAGTGATATTTTGCTGATGCAACACTATTCTCTCTGTGCAGCAAACACTGGACAAGCCAGAAGCTTCAAAGACTGGAACTATTTTAAGACAGACTGACAAACCTCTACAGTTGATTTCCAAACTGTATCAAGGGTTGATGGAGGCTTTTCCTGATAAACCAAAATGTGAGGAAGAACTGGGAGACACTATTGATGATGATGAATGGATACAGATATGTTAGAATGCCCAGTCATGTTCATATCATCTCAGACATAAACTAATGCAGTTTAAGACCATTCATAGAACGTACTATAAGCCAGTGAAACTGAATATCATGCACTCAGAAATGTCATTCTTATGCTGGAGGTGTAAAACACAAAAGGGGACATATTTGCATATGTTATGCTGTTGTGAAGGCTAATACATTCTGACAAAGAGTATGTTATTTTATCTCAGCATATCTACAGATTCTCCCTGTCTTTGGTTGCTTGGAAATGTTGATACTGGAGACTGTTATCAGAAGAAACGGTGTAACCTAGCATTTATAGCAGCTAAGAAATGTTGATACTGAAGACTATTATCAGAAGAAACTGTGTAACCTAGCATTTATAGCAGCTAAGAAATGGAGTGCCATTAATTGGAAGGTTGGCCATCCTCCCACAATGTCAAGTTATGTATCACTAGATTTGATTTATTACCAGATTTAAGGGTAACCTGGGTAACTTTCATAAGGTCTGGATGCCTTATACGGAATACTGTATGACAAAAGGAGTCTATATTGAAAACATGCCCACGTCAAGGGAGATACCTATTTAGGCAATCCCACGCTGCTGGGCTGCTCAGTCCTGGCCCTGGTGGTCTGCTGTACTGTTGTCATTCTGGCCTTGACCTAACACACCTGAAACCAATAATGAATGTTTCACTAAGATCCTAAAGCTGAGTGGGGTGTGTTGGGTTGGGGCGCTGCAGGGCCGTGGACCCCTAGGGGCAGGACAGGGTGACCCAGCTATATTGTGCAAGTAAAAAGAGCTCTACAATACTATTAGTCCTATGATGTGAATTACACTGAACAAAAATATAGTTCAGTCTTATCAATCACTTAAACATATTTAATAATGATCTCTTACCTAGCTTGATGACTGTGGGCTAAGTAGAGACGGCTAGAAGGGCCATATTAGATTGTGTAGAAATGCAGGAAATTAAGATTGCCCAAAAAACGGGAGGACCTCCAGATCACCCGTCAAGTTATGTCCCCTCCCACCGCTAAAACCAAAGTTGAGCCCCCTGCAAATAATAATGCTCTGTCTGATATTCTGGAATTGAGAATGTTATGCGATAATGTAATAATGTAATAGTGTGACAATGTAATGACGTGACATTGTGATAATGTGCTAATGTGATAATGTGATAATGTGCTCATTTGATAATGTGCTAATGTGCTAATGTGCTAATGTTATAATGTGATAATATGATGTAATAATTTCGTGATGACTGTCAGAGGGATGAATCTTATGATGATCATTAGTCTAATTCCCATAAATCTGTCTGTCTGGAAACCTGCCAGATATGGACTGTTACAGTACATTGTGGTTGCTCACTATACTGTCTACTTCATCGTAGTCAAGCTCAATCTTTCAACACTGCTACAGATGATTTGTATACCTTCGGAACAGGGAGGTTAGATAATACTCAAGAGAAGAACAAACAGAAGGTTAAAAGGGATGTTTTGGCACAAAGCTCAGAGTTCGAGGATAGATGGACTGATTCTGTCTCAGTGATTAACTAGACAGACTGTTTGAGGACACTGGTTCGCTGGCTGAGTGACAGTTCATCAGGGACCCCTGTCTGTGTGTGTGTGTGTGTGTGTGGTGTGTGTGTGTGCGTGTGTGTGTGTGTGCACGTCTCTCAACTGTCAGAGAGAATGTGTGTTTGTCCGAGTGTTATTCTCCCCAAATCCCTCACTGCACATACGGACCTTTCACTCTTAACCACCATCACACACACAGAGAAACAGAAAGGTGTAAATAACCTGACAGAGAGGAAGGAGAGGGGGAGGACATGGGAGGGAGAAGAGGATTACCTGAAGCGGTTGTCTTCTGATCTCCTCCACCATGATGACCAGACATTTAGTGAAGTCAGTCAGCGGCTGATCTGCTGTCTCAATCAACTGACACTTCTAGAGAGGGGGGGGGGGGGGGGGGGACAGACAAACAGAGAGATACAGAGGCAGGCAAAAATAGCAAAACTCCCTCCTCTTTATTCTGTGAATAATGTACGTCTCTGAGCGCTCTCAAACACACACTATGTTCCAGTGAATGCCCTTAAAAGGTAGTTCATTCCAGGTGAGGTAGGCTCCATCTTATGCCCCCTTCATCCCCTGAAGAACCCCTTTCCCTCCCTGCTCGCTCTTTCATTTATGTAGAGTTATGCACATCTCCTGAAACACCTCAAAGCCCCTAGATGTCTTACACAATTCTCAAAGATGAACATTACCATAGCTTGTGATTCTCTCTGATTAGAATAAATATGACCCTATTCTCTCTAGCATCACCATAACATTATGCAGAGAGATACCTGGAATGTGTTTTCGTTGGTTTTTCTGATAGTTTCTCTACTTAGTGATTGTCCAGATGTCCAGGTCTAAATCCGTCTCTGATTAGAAGGAAAAGATGACTGTGGGTCTTATCACCCAGAGCGATGTACCTCTAATATCATTACCATAATGCAGAGAATAACGGCTGATCAGTGTTAAACTGGTTCATTCTACTGGAGGACAGAGAACACTGCTATTAACTGGTACATTCTCCTGGAGGACAGAACACTCCTATTAACTGGTTCATTCTACTGGAGGACAGAACACTGATATTAACTGGTTCATTCTACTGGAGGACAGAACACTGATATTAACTGGTTTATTCTACTGGAGGACAGAGAACACTGATATTAACTGGTTCATTCTCCTGGAGGACAGAACACTGCTATTAACTGGTTCATTCTACTGGAGGACAGAACACTGATATTAACTGGTTCATTCTCCTGGAGGACAGAGAACACTGATATTAACTGGTTCATTCTCCTGGAGGACAGAACACTGCTATTAACTGGTTCATTCTACTGGAGGACAGAACACTGATATTAACTGGTTCATTCTACTGGAGGACAGAACACTGATATTAACTGGTTCATTCTACTGGAGGACAGAACACTGATATTAACTGGTTCATTCTACTGGAGGACAGAGAACACTGATATTAACTGGTTCATTCTCCTGGAGGACAGAACACTCCTATTAACTGGATCATTCTACTGAAGGACAGAACACTGATATTAACTGGTTCATTCTACTGGAGGACAGAGAACACTGATATTAACTGGTTCATTCTCCTGGAGGACAGAACACTGATATTAACTGGTTCATTCTACTGGAGGACAGAACACTGATATTAACTGGTTCATTCTACTGGAGGACAGAGAACACTGATATTAACTGGTTCATTCTCCTGGAGGACAGAACACTGATATTAACTGGTTCATTCTACTGGAGGACAGAACACTGATATTAACTGGTTCATTCTACTGGAGGACAGAGAACACTGATATTAACTGGTTCATTCTAATGGAGGACAGAACACTCCTATTAACTGGATCATTCTACTGAAGGACAGAACACTGATATTAACTGGTTCATTCTACTGGAGGACAGAACACTGATATTAACTGGTTCATTCTCCTGGAGGACAGAGAACACTGATATTAACTGGTTCATTCTACTGGAGGACAGAACACTGATATTAACTGGTTCATTCTACTGGAGGACAGAACACTGATATTAACTGGTTCATTCTACTGGAGGACAGAACACTGATATTAACTGGTTCATTCTACTGGAGGACAGAACACTGATATTAACTGGTTCATTCTACTGGAGGACAGAACACTGATATTAACTGGTTCATTCTACTGGAGGACAGAACACTGATATTAACTGGTTCATTGTACTGGAGAACAAAACACTGCTATTAACTGGTTCATTCTACTGGAGGACAGAGAACACTGCTATTAACTGGTACATTCTCCTGGAGGACAGAACATTCCTATTAACTGGTTCATTCTACTGGAGGACAGAACACTGATATTAACTGGTTCATTCTCCTGGAGGACAGAACACTGATATTAACTGGTTCATTCTACTGGAGGACAGAACACTGATATTAACTGGTTCATTCTACTGGAGGACAGAACACTGATATTAACTGGTTCATTCTACTGGAGGACAGAACACTGATATTAACTGGTTCATTCTACTGGAGGACAGAGAACACTGATATTAACTGGTTCATTCTCCTGGAGGACAGAACACTGCTATTAACTGGTTCATTCTACTGGAGGACAGAACACTGATATTAACTGGTTCATTCTACTGGAGGACAGAACACTGATATTAACTGGTTCATTCTACTGGAGGACAGAACACTGATATTAACTGGTTCATTCTACTGGAGGACAGAACACTGATATTAACTGGTTCATTCTACTGGAGGACAGAGAACACTGATATTAACTGGTTCATTCTCCTGGAGGACAGAACACTGCTATTAACTGGTTCATTCTACTGGAGGACAGAGAACACTGATATTAACTTGTTCATTCTCCTGGAGGACAGAACACTGATATTAACTGGTTCATTCTACTGGAGGACAGAACACTGATATTAACTGGTTCATTCTACTGGAGGACAGAACACTGATATTAACTGGTTCATTCTACTGGAGGACAGAACACTGATATTAACTGGTTCATTGTACTGGAGAACAAAACACTGCTATTAACTGGTTCATTCTACTGGAGGACAGAGAACACTGCTATTAACTGGTACATTCTCCTGGAGGACAGAACACTCCTATTAACTGGTTCATTCTACTGGAGGACAGAACACTGATATTAACTGGTTCATTCTCCTGGAGGACAGAACACTGATATTAACTGGTTCATTCTACTGGAGGACAGAACACTGATATTAACTGGTTCATTCTACTGGAGGACAGAACACTGATATTAACTGGTTCATTCTACTGGAGGACAGAACACTGATATTAACTGGTTCATTCTACTGGAGGACAGAGAACACTGATATTAACTGGTTCATTCTCCTGGAGGACAGAACACTGCTATTAACTGGTTCATTCTACTGGAGGACAGAACACTGATATTAACTGGTTCATTCTACTGGAGGACAGAACACTGATATTAACTGGTTCATTCTACTGGAGGACAGAACACTGATATTAACTGGTTCATTCTACTGGAGGACAGAACACTGATATTAACTGGTTCATTCTACTGGAGGACAGAGAACACTGATATTAACTGGTTCATTCTCCTGGAGGACAGAACACTGCTATTAACTGGTTCATTCTACTGGAGGACAGAGAACACTGATATTAACTTGTTCATTCTCCTGGAGGACAGAACACTGATATTAACTGGTTCATTCTACTGGAGGACAGAACACTCCTATTAACTGGTTCATTCTACTGGAGGACTGAGAACACTGATATTAACCGGTTCATTCTACTGGAGGACAGAGAACACTGATATTAACTGGTTCATTCTACTGGAGGACAGAACACTCCTATTAACTGGTTCATTCTACTGGAGGACAGAACACTGATATTAACTGGTTCATTCTACTGGAGGACAGAACACTGATATTAACTGGTTCATTGTACTGGAGAACAAAACACTGCTATTAACTGGTTCATTCTACTGGAGGACAGAGAACACTGCTATTAACTGGTACATTCTCCTGGAGGACAGAACACTCCTATTAACTGGTTCATTCTACTGGAGGACAGAACACTGATATTAACTGGTTCATTCTCCTGGAGGACAGAACACTGATATTAACTGGTTCATTCTACTGGAGGACAGAACACTGATATTAACTGGTTCATTCTACTGGAGGACAGAACACTGATATTAACTGGTTCATTCTACTGGAGGACAGAACACTGATATTAACTGGTTCATTCTACTGGAGGACAGAGAACACTGATATTAACTGGTTCATTCTCCTGGAGGACAGAACACTGCTATTAACTGGTTCATTCTACTGGAGGACAGAACACTGATATTAACTGGTTCATTCTACTGGAGGACAGAACACTGATATTAACTGGTTCATTCTACTGGAGGACAGAACACTGATATTAACTGGTTCATTCTACTGGAGGACAGAGAACACTGATATTAACTGGTTCATTCTACTGGAGGACAGAACACTGATATTAACTGGTTCATTCTCCTGGAGGACAGAACACTGATATTAACTGGTTCATTCTACTGGAGGACAGAACACTGATATTAACTGGTTCATTCTCCTGGAGGACAGAACACTCCTATTAACTGGATCATTCTACTGAAGGACAGAACACTGATATTAACTGGTTCATTCTACTGGAGGACAGAGAACACTGATATTAACTGGTTCATTCTCCTGGAGGACAGAACACTGATATTAACTGGTTCATTCTACTGGAGGACAGAACACTGATATTAACTGGTTCATTCTACTGGAGGACAGAGAACACTGATATTAACTGGTTCATTCTCCTGGAGGACAGAACACTGATATTAACTGGTTCATTCTACTGGAGGACAGAACACTGATATTAACTGGTTCATTCTACTGGAGGACAGAGAACACTGATATTAACTGGTTCATTCTACTGGAGGACAGAACACTGATATTAACTGGTTCATTCTCCTGGAGGACAGAGAACACTGATATTAACTGGTTCATTCTACTGGAGGACAGAGAACACTGATATTAACTGGTTCATTCTCCTGGAGGACAGAACACTGATATTAACTGGTTCATTCTACTGGAGGACAGAACACTGATATTAACTGGTTCATTCTACTGGAGGACAGAGAACACTGATATTAACTGGTTCATTCTCCTGGAGGACAGAACACTGATATTAACTGGTTCATTCTACTGGAGGACAGAACACTGATATTAACTGGTTCATTCTACTGGAGGACAGAGAACACTGATATTAACTGGTTCATTCTCCTGGAGGACAGAACACTGATATTAACTGGTTCATTCTACTGGAGGACAGAACACTGATATTAACTGGTTCATTCTACTGGAGGACAGAACACTGATATTAACTGGTTCATTCTACTGGAGGACAGAACACTGATATTAACTGGTTCATTGTACTGGAGAACAAAACACTGCTATTAACTGGTTCATTCTACTGGAGGACAGAGAACACTGCTATTAACTGGTACATTCTCCTGGAGGACAGAACACTCCTATTAACTGGTTCATTCTACTGGAGGACAGAACACTGATATTAACTGGTTCATTCTCCTGGAGGACAGAACACTGATATTAACTGGTTCATTCTACTGGAGGACAGAACACTGATATTAACTGGTTCATTCTACTGGAGGACAGAACACTGATATTAACTGGTTCATTCTACTGGAGGACAGAACACTGATATTAACTGGTTCATTCTACTGGAGGACAGAGAACACTGATATTAACTGGTTCATTCTCCTGGAGGACAGAACACTGCTATTAACTGGTTCATTCTACTGGAGGACAGAACACTGATATTAACTGGTTCATTCTACTGGAGGACAGAACACTGATATTAACTGGTTCATTCTACTGGAGGACAGAACACTGATATTAACTGGTTCATTCTACTGGAGGACAGAACACTGATATTAACTGGTTCATTCTACTGGAGGACAGAGAACACTGATATTAACTGGTTCATTCTCCTGGAGGACAGAACACTGCTATTAACTGGTTCATTCTACTGGAGGACAGAGAACACTGATATTAACTTGTTCATTCTCCTGGAGGACAGAACACTGATATTAACTGGTTCATTCTACTGGAGGACAGAACACTCCTATTAACTGGTTCATTCTACTGGAGGACTGAGAACACTGATATTAACCGGTTCATTCTACTGGAGGACAGAGAACACTGATATTAACTGGTTCATTCTACTGGAGGACAGAACACTCCTATTAACTGGTTCATTCTACTGGAGGACAGAACACTGATATTAACTGGTTCATTCTACTGGAGGACAGAACACTGATATTAACTGGTTCATTGTACTGGAGAACAAAACACTGCTATTAACTGGTTCATTCTACTGGAGGACAGAGAACACTGCTATTAACTGGTACATTCTCCTGGAGGACAGAACACTCCTATTAACTGGTTCATTCTACTGGAGGACAGAACACTGATATTAACTGGTTCATTCTCCTGGAGGACAGAACACTGATATTAACTGGTTCATTCTACTGGAGGACAGAACACTGATATTAACTGGTTCATTCTACTGGAGGACAGAACACTGATATTAACTGGTTCATTCTACTGGAGGACAGAACACTGATATTAACTGGTTCATTGTACTGGAGAACAAAACACTGCTATTAACTGGTTCATTCTACTGGAGGACAGAGAACACTGCTATTAACTGGTACATTCTCCTGGAGGACAGAACACTGATATTAACTGGTTCATTCTCCTGGAGGACAGAACACTGATATTAACTGGTTCATTCTACTGGAGGACAGAACACTGATATTAACTGGTTCATTCTACTGGAGGACAGAACACTGATATTAACTGGTTCATTCTACTGGAGGACAGAACACTGATATTAACTGGTTCATTCTACTGGAGGACAGAACACTGATATTAACTGGTTCATTCTACTGGAGGACAGAGAACACTGATATTAACTGGTTCATTCTCCTGGAGGACAGAACACTGCTATTAACTGGTTCATTCTACTGGAGGACAGAACACTGATATTAACTGGTTCATTCTACTGGAGGACAGAACACTGATATTAACTGGTTCATTCTACTGGAGGACAGAACACTGATATTAACTGGTTCATTCTACTGGAGGACAGAACACTGATATTAACTGGTTCATTCTACTGGAGGACAGAGAACACTGATATTAACTGGTTCATTCTCCTGGAGGACAGAACACTGCTATTAACTGGTTCATTCTACTGGAGGACAGAGAACACTGATATTAACTTGTTCATTCTCCTGGAGGACAGAACACTGATATTAACTGGTTCATTCTACTGGAGGACAGAACACTCCTATTAACTGGTTCATTCTACTGGAGGACTGAGAACACTGATATTAACCGGTTCATTCTACTGGAGGACAGAGAACACTGATATTAACTGGTTCATTCTACTGGAGGACAGAACACTCCTATTAACTGGTTCATTCTACTGGAGGACAGAACACTGATATTAACTGGTTCATTCTACTGGAGGACAGAACACTGATATTAACTGGTTCATTGTACTGGAGAACAAAACACTGCTATTAACTGGTTCATTCTACTGGAGGACAGAGAACACTGCTATTAACTGGTACATTCTCCTGGAGGACAGAACACTCCTATTAACTGGTTCATTCTACTGGAGGACAGAACACTGATATTAACTGGTTCATTCTCCTGGAGGACAGAACACTGATATTAACTGGTTCATTCTACTGGAGGACAGAACACTGATATTAACTGGTTCATTCTACTGGAGGACAGAACACTGATATTAACTGGTTCATTCTACTGGAGGACAGAACACTCATATTAACTGGTTCATTGTACTGAAGAACAAAACACTGCTATTAACTGGTTCATTGTACTGGAGGACAGAGAACACTGCTATTAACTGGTACATTCTCCTGGAGGACAGAACACTCCTATTAACTGGTTCATTCTACTGGAGGACAGAACACTGATATTAACTGGTTCATTCTCCTGGAGGACAGAACACTGATATTAACTGGTTCATTCTACTGGAGGACAGAACACTGATATTAACTGGTTCATTCTACTGGAGGACAGAACACTGATATTAACTGGTTCATTCTACTGGAGGACAGAACACTGATATTAACTGGTTCATTCTACTGGAGGACAGAGAACACTGATATTAACTGGTTCATTCTCCTGGAGGACAGAACACTGCTATTAACTGGTTCATTCTACTGGAGGACAGAACACTGATATTAACTGGTTCATTCTACTGGAGGACAGAACACTGATATTAACTGGTTCATTCTACTGGAGGACAGAACACTGATATTAACTGGTTCATTCTACTGGAGGACAGAACACTGATATTAACTGGTTCATTCTACTGGAGGACAGAGAACACTGATATTAACTGGTTCATTCTCCTGGAGGACAGAACACTGCTATTAACTGGTTCATTCTACTGGAGGACAGAACACTGATATTAACTGGTTCATTCTACTGGAGGACAGAGAACACTGATATTAACTGGTTCATTCTACTGGAGGACAGAGAACACTGATATTAACTGGTTCATTCTACTGGAGGACAGAACACTGATATTAACTGGTTCATTCTACTAGAGGACAGAGAACACTGATATTAACTGGTTCATTCTCCTGGAGGACAGAGAACACTGATATTAACTGGTTCATTCTACTGGAGGACAGAACACTGATATTAACTGGTTCATTCTACTGGAGGACAGAGAACACTGATATTAACTGGTTCATTCTAATGGAGGACAGAGAACACTGATATTAACTGGTTCATTCTACTGGAGGACAGAACACTGATATTAACTGGTTCATTCTACTGGAGGACAGAGAACACTGATATTAACTGGTTCATTCTCCTGGAGGACAGAACACTGATATTAACTGGTTCATTCTACTGGAGGACAGAACACTGATATTAACTGGTTCATTCTCCTGGAGGACAGAGAACACTGATATTTACTGGTTCATTCTACTGGAGGACAGAACACTGATATTAACTGGTTCATTCTACTGGAGGACAGAACACTGATATTAACTGGTTCATTCTACTGGAGGACAGAACACTGCTATTAACAGGTTCATTCTACTGGAGGACAGAGAACACTGATATTAACTGGTTCATTCTACTGGAGGACAGAACACTGATATTAACTGGTTCATTCTCCTGGAGGACAGAACACTCCTATTAACTGGTTCATTCTACTGGAGGACAGAACACTGATATTAACTGGTTCATTCTACTGGAGGACAGAACACTGATATTAACTGGTTCATTCTACTGGAGGACAGAACACTGCTATTAACTGGTTCATTCTACTGGAGGACAGAACACTGATATTAACTGGTTCATTCTACTGGAGGACAGAACACTGATATTAACTGGTTCATTCTACTGGAGGACAGAACACTCCTATTAACTGGTTCATTCTACTGGAGGACAGAACACTGATATTAACTGGTTCATTCTACTGGAGGACAGAGAACACTGATATTAACTGGTTCATTCTACTGGAGGACAGAACACTGCTATTAACTGGTTCATTCTACTGGAGGACAGAACACTGATATTAACTGGTTCATTCTACTGGAGGACAGAACACTGATATTAACTGGTTCATTCTCCTGGAGGACAGAGAACACTGATATTAACTGGGTCATTCTACTGGAGGACAGAACACTGATATTAACTGGTTCATTCTACTGGAGGACAGAGAACACTGATATTAACTGGTTCATTCTACTGGAGGACAGAACACTGATATTAACTGGTTCATTCTACTGGAGGACAGAACACTGATATTAACTGGTTCATTCTACTGGAGGATAGAGAACACTGATATTAACTGGTTCATTCTACTGGAGGACAGAACACTGATATTAACTGGTTCATTCTACTGGAGGACAGAGAACACTGATATTAACTGGTTCATTCTACTGGAGGACAGTGAACACTGATATTAACTGGTTCATTATTCTGGAGGACAGAACACTGATATTAACTGGTTCATTCTACTGGAGGACAGAACACTGATATTAACTGGTTCATTCTCCTGGAGGACAGAAAACTGATATTAACTGGTTCTGTCATAAGCTTCGTCTTCAGATGAGGAGTACGAAATATCAGACCAATACGCAGCGTGGTAAGTGTCCATACTTATATTTTTATTTAACCATGAACACTTGACAAGACTTGACAAGACTTGACAAGACTTGACAAGACTTGACAAGACTTGACAAGACTTGACAAGACTTGACAAGACTTGACAAGACTTGACAAGACTTGACAAGACTTGACAAGACCACGAACGACAGTCCTGTAAGGTACTACGACTATACAAAGAAAGAACCACCCACAAACACAAGAGAAAATAACCCCACTTAAATATGGCCTCCAATTAGAAGCAACAACAACCAGCTGCTTCTAACTGGAGGTCGTTCCCAAAACTAACATAGAAATAGACAAACTAGAAAACCCACATAGAAATAGAAAACATAGAACATAAACCAAAAACCCCGAAACACACAAAACAAACACACCCCTGCCACGTCCTGACCAACTACAATAACAAAATGACCCCTTTACTGGTCAGGACGTGACAGGTTCATTCTACTGGAGGACAGAACACTGCTATTAACTGGTTCATTCTCCTGGAGGACAGAGAACACTGCTATTAACTGGTTCATTCTACTGGAGGACAGAACACTGATATTAACTGGTTCATTCTACTGGAGGACAGAGAACACTGATATTAACTGGTTCATTCTACTGGAGGACAGAACACTGCTATTAACTGGTTCATTCTACTGGAGGACAGAGAACACTTATTTACACTCGTCATCATGGCGGAGTCCTCATGGTGGGGTCACCATGGCTGGGTCACCATGTACCGGTCTCGTTGTCTAGTGGTGATGTTATACAGGTGGTTGGCCGCCCCATCTGCACACGCCTGCAGTCGACCTACAGAGAGACCTTCATTAGCTGAAACAGGTGGTTGAATCTAGATGAGATTAATCTTTGAGTATTTGCCTGTTGGGTGCAAAATCTTTTATATTTTATTTACCATTGCTCCAAAACATAATGCAAGTGTTATAATATATATTTTTTAAATTCACCCAACAAAATATGCGGTTCCCCAGTTGCCAATTTTAAATGCTATTCATGTTTTATGGAATTTGAAGCATACTGTTTGCAAACATCACAACTTACTAATGCTATACATATTGAACAGGATGCTTTCAGAAGTCTGTTTTTGTGTCGTAAGGAAAGACTTCAAAGGAGCGACAGAAGCATTCTCTAAGCACCTTGTTTAATAGAACTAATGCATTCAGCAGAGAGGGAGAGAGATTCTGTTTTGAACAAGCGCACGTGTCACAAGAGGGGTGTGTACTAGCAAACACATTGCAATAAAGAATGTACAGCTTCTTTCTCTCAATGACCCTTCCCACTCAAGAACAGCTTCAAAAGATGCCCCCCCAACAAACAGCTGTGTTTGTGTAGAACTGGAACAGCCGCCTGCACCCCCAGTAACACTCCAAGAGGACGGTTGGTTTAGAGAGAGCCAATACCATATCAGTACACACTTAATGCAGTCTTATCTTTAGGATAGATTTCATTTCCTTTGATTAATAATAGCGATGGTCACCGATATGGACATTCTATAGCAATATTGGTTGCATTTTTTGATACGATATCGATAAATATTGAAATAAAACTCCCCCACTACCATTTCAATGTTCACTTTGCTCTTTACCCCCACAGCTCTGTGGAGTCCACAACTGTTTGGCTGATTAGCTAAAGGGCCAGTTGTGAATGTTCTGGAAGCCAACCAGTCTGAATTCAACAGGAAGCCCATACACCTCTGATGGGCCATCAGAGGGCCAATTATGTATGCTGACTTGATAACCTGTACGAAGGGTTTTGGGGAACGCTCATGTATGCTTAGGGCTAGGGTTAGTTTCACAAGCCAAGAGGAAAGATACATCGATATCATCATGATATACCATGCTCAATGATATCGATATGATAAAGAATGATAGATATTGGTACAAACCACTAATAAAGGAAAAAGATGAATACCTTTACTATAGTGTGTGCAGGTAGTCTTTTTCCAAAGGCTGGTTGAGAATGATCACACATATTTTCTGTGTGCCTGGGGAAAGCCAGAGAGAGAGTGGAGAGGGAGATAGAGAACATTACTTTAATTTGTTACACAATACCAGATCTATTCTGAAACAGAAATGATGGTTTACTCCCAGGTGATGTTATTGTTATGTTTCCACCCTTATGTTTTCCTCAGGCATCCATATCCCAGGAGATGTTATTGTTAAGTTTCCACCCTTATGTCTTCCTCAGGCATCCATATCCCAGGAGATGTTATTGTTATGTTTCCACCCTTATGTCTTCCTCAGGCATCCATATCCCAGGAGATGTTATTGTTATGTTTCCACCCTTAGGTCTTCCTCAGGCATCCATATCCCAGGAGATGTTATTGTTACGTTTCCACCCTTATGTCTTCCTCCGGCATCCATATCCCAGGAGATGTTATTGTTATGTTTCCACCCTTATGTCTTCCTCAGGCATCCATATCCCAGGTGATGTTATTGTTATGTTTCCACCCTTAGGTCTTCCTCAGGCATCCATATCCCAGGAGATGTTATTGTTATGTTTCCACCCTTAGGTCTTCCTCAGGCATCCATATCCCAGGTGAGGGTGGAATGTCTTCTTAACAAAGACAGAATTTAGCTGGGACTGTCTGGGATAGAGGTCTTCAAGGGTCCACCCGAACTCAATTACCCAGGACCGACCAGGTCGGGTCTGAAATTCTTTAGTTGACCCTCAGATCCGGGTTGGATCTGATGGTCACAGGTCTTGGGTATGTATAATTAAAACTGATTTGCAAGTAAGGACCCGTACAGACACGAAAGTGACTGCTGCAGTAGAGAGGGTGAGAAATTGTCTCGTTTATGCTGCTGCAGCTTTTCATGGGAGAGGCGCGTGTAGCTTGTTGTTTTTGTCGGCCAATCACAAGTCACAGCGGAACTAGCCTCTGCCTCCTAATAATTTGAATGGAGTTGTTGTTCTTGTTATTGTTATTGTGTAGGATGGGGGAAAGTGCTTTGATTAGCAAACCCAGCTAGCTAGCTAGCTTGCTTAACTTGCTTTTCATCTCGGTTTTATGCAGTCAAAACAGGTACTATGTAATCAGATTGGACAATAAATAACTTAGCTTTGGCAGCTAGAAGTTAGTAACTACTGCGAGTCAGCTTGATTGCTGCTGGCTCTCTCCTCCTCGCACCACTCAGCAACACAGTCAAACACACAGCACGGCCCTTCCCCCTGCTAGCTCCATTCTGTCTCTCTAACACCTTCAGTTAATAACATAGCTAAAAATATACCTTGGCAAGAAAATGTATGTGAACCCTTTGGAATTACCTAGAGTTCTGCATAATATTTGATCTGATCTTCATTAAAGGAGCGGCAGGTAGCCTAGTGGTTAGAGCATTTGGCCAGTAACAGGAAGGTTGCTAGATCGAATCCCTGAGCTGACAAGGTAAAAATCTGTCGTTCTTCCCCTGAACAAGGCTGTTAACACACTGTTCCCCAGTAGGCCGTCAGTGTACATAAGAATTTGTTCTTAACTGACTTGCCTAGTTAAATGTATAAATAAATGAAATTAAGTCACAACAACAGACAAACAGTCTACTTAAACACAAAAACAATTATACATTTTCATGTCTTTATTGAACACACCATGTAAACATTCACAGTGCAGGGTGGAAAAAGTATGTGAACCCTTGGATTTAATAACTGGTTGACCCTCCTTTGGCAGCAATAACCTCAACCAAATGTTTTCTGTAGTTGCGGATCAGACCTGCACAACGGTCAGGAGGAATTTTGGACCATTCATCTTCACAAAACTGTTTCTGTTCAGCAATATTCTTAGGATGTCTGGTGTGAACTGTTCTTGAGGTCATGCCACAGCATTTTAAAAATCGGGTTGAGGTCAGGACTGGGCCACTCCAGAAGGTGTATTTTCTTCTGCTGAAGCCATTCTGTTGTTGATTTACTTCTGTGTTTTGGGTCGTTGTCCTGTTGCATCACCCAACTTCTGTTGAGCTTCAATTTGGCGGACAGAAAGCCTAACATTTTCTTGCAAACTGTCTTGATAAACTTCGGAATTCCTTTTTCCGTCGATGATAGCAAGCTGTCCAGGCCCTGAGGCAGCAAAGCAGCCCCAAACCATGATGCTCCCTCCACCATACATTACAGCTGGGATGAGGTTTTGATGTTGGTGTGCTGTGCCTTTTCTTCTCCACACACAGTGTTGTGTGTTCCTTCCAAACAACTCAACTGTAGTTTCATCTGTCCTCAGAATATTTTGCCAGTAGAGCTGTGGAACATCCAGGTGCACTTTTGCAAACTTCAGACGTGCAGCAATGTTTTTTTTGGACAGCAGTGGCTTCTTCCGTTGTGTCCTCCCATGAACACCAATCTTGTTCAGTGTTTTACGGATTGTAGACTCGTCAACAGAGATGTTAGCATGTTCCAGAGATTTCTGTAAGTCTTTAGCTGACACTTCATGATTCTTCTTAACCTCATTGAACATTCTGCGCTGTGCTCTTGTAGTCATCTTTACAGGATGGCCACTCCTAGGGAGAGTAGCAACAGTGCTGAACCTTCTCCAATTAGACAATTTGTCTTACCGTGGACTGATGAACATCAAGGCTTTTTGAGATACTTTTGTAACCCTTTCCAGCTTTATGCAAGTCAACAATTCTTAATATTAGGTCTTCTGAGATCTCTTTTGTAAAAGAGAGAAGGTTCACATCAGGCAATGCTTCTTGTGAATAGCAAACTCATATTTTGTGAGTGTTTTTTTATAGGGCAGGGCAGCTCTAACCAACATCTCCAATCTCATCTCATTGATTGGACTCCAGGTTAGCTGACTCCTGACTCCAATTAGCTTTAGGAGAATCCATTAGCCTAGGGGTTCACATACTTTTTCCAACCTACACTGTAAATATATAAATGATGTATTCAATATAGACAAGAAAAATACAATAATTTGTGTGTTATTAGTTTGTCTATTGTTGTGACTAAGATGAAGATCAGATCAAATTTCATTACAAATTTATGCAGAAATCCAGGTAATTCCAAAGGGTTCACATACTTTCTCTTGTCACTGTATATATATTTTCTGCTGCTTCCCTCACACAGATCGAATCAGACTGGGTCTGGATCCGACCGGGTCTACACGGGGCCAGGTCTAGTTGTCCTCGGATCCAGGTCTCCATATTTAAAACATTAAGTTATTCGGGTCCTGGGTCCATTTCAGAACAGCGTCAACTTTTTGGATCCCAGAAGACCTCTAGTCTGGGAGTGGTTTGAGTGGAGGGGAAAATGAGCTGTTATTGGCAGATAG
This sequence comes from Salmo salar, assembly GCF_965601325.2. Classification (NCBI taxonomy): domain Eukaryota; kingdom Metazoa; phylum Chordata; class Actinopteri; order Salmoniformes; family Salmonidae; genus Salmo; species Salmo salar. The sequence goes on along the minus strand of NC_138319.1, from coordinate 30,130,991 downwards.
ATTTAAAACCATATAGAACCATATAGATAATATTAAATTACTAGAGGGGCTATGTCATAAACCCTCAAAGTTCCAGAATGTGGCGAAAATGGCAGCCATCTTGGTCAAAGGGAAATCCAAAACCAGTAAAATTGGAGGCATAGGTGACGCATTTCCTGCTTTTACTTAGGTCACGCAGGAAAATAAAAGGCATGCGATATCAGAAATTGTGTAAGGGAATTATAGTCAACCTAAAATATTGTCATACTGTATACACTGAAGAAAAAGATAAAACTCAATATGTAACAATTTCAAGAAATTAACATTCAATTAACTGACAACAGCTCTGGTGGACATTCCTGCAGTCAGCATGCCAATTGCACACTCCCTCAAAACATCTGTGGCATTGTGTGGAGTGACAAAACTGCACATTTTAGAGTGGCCTTTTATTGTCCCAAGCACAAGGTGCACCTTTGTAATGATCATGCCGTTTAATCAGCTTCTTGATATGCTGCACCTGTCTGTTGGCTGGATTATCTTGGCAAAGGAGAAATGCTCACTAACAGGGATGTAAACAAATGAATGCACAAAATGTGAGCAAAATAAGCTATTTGTGCATATTGAACATTTCTGGGATATTTTATTTCAGCTCATGAAATGTGGGACCAACACTTACATGTTGCATTTACATTTTTGTTCAGTATAATTATAGTTTATATGTGTTTTGTACACTTTCTGTATAAATAGCCTCAAATATACACACACAGACCATAAATCGAAATCAGATTTATGGAGAGCTGTGAGCGATATGATACAATATCAGTACTTGTTGCATTTACTTGTCTAAGTCCTATCATCAACTGATTACAGCTGTGGACTGACTGCATTGTTTGAATGGAATGTTGGCATATTGGCAGTTAAATTGAAAAAAGTATGGAATCATTCCTGTCAAAGTGTATGCTAGTGAGCTAACACACATACAATACAGATAAAGTATTCACTACACTGTTTTATCTTATCACAGCACTGGAAAACAATTCTTGACCAACTCCCTGACCAACACGGCTGACCTTTGGACCATCGTAAAGAAGGTTCATGGCCATTCTAGTATTCTAACTATGTGTGGAACTATTTCTTATTGGTCATGGTAGGCCAAATGGAAGGCCAAAACCCCCTCCCTCCAAAACACACATTTTCAGGTGGTCCTTTTAAAACTTTATCATTATTTTCACAATTTCACAGTATTATTCCAACCTCATAGTGTGGAAATATAAAAACACAGGAAAATCATGTTTGACTACACGGGCCTAAGTTAGTTTCAAACTGTGTCCAATAGGCTATTGTGGCCATTTGAGCATAATGCAGGCCCATAAGTGACCTATCAACAAAACCAATGGAGCAAATGCCATAGCATTTCCACAGTGCCTTTAGAAAGTATTCATGCCCCTTGACTTATTCCACATTTTGTTGTGTTACAGCCTGAATTCAAAATGGATTAAATTGATTTATTTTCTCTGACCCATCTACACACAATACCCCATAATGACAAAGTGAAAACATGTTTTTAGACATTTTGGCAAAATTATTGAAAATTAAATACAGACATCTAAATTTACATAAGTTTTCACACACCTGAGTCAATACTTCATAGAAGCACCTTTGGCGGCAATAACAGCTTAGAGTCAGTCATCTTGGGTATGTCTGTATCAGCTTTGCAAATCTGGATTTGGGGATTTTCTCCCATTCTTCCTTGCAGATTTTCTCAAGCTCTGTTAAAATCGATGGGGAGTGGAGGTGAACAACAATATTCAAGTCTTTTGACAGATTTTCAATGAGATTCAAGTCTGGGCTTTGGCTGGGCCACTCAAGGACTTTCACATTCTTGTTCTAAGGCCATTCCAGCTTTGCTTTGGCTGTATGCTTGGGGTCATTGTCCTGTTGAATTGGAAATATTCTAAGGTCGTTTGCACAGTTCTCATTAAGGATTTGCCTGTATTTGGCTCCATTCCTTGTCCTCTCTATCCTTACCAGTCTCCCAGTCTCTACTGCTGAAAAGCTTCCCCATAGCATAATGATGCCACCACCATGCTTCACGATAGGAATGTGTTAGACGGGTGATGAGTTTTGCCTAATTTTCTCCAGACATAGCACTTTGCTGTGGGGAGAGTTAGAGATGTTGATCACGCTAGCGGAGCAACGCAAGCAGAAGAGGAGAGCTGTTCCCAAGAATAGGTGGCACTACATGAATTGTTTACGAGGTTAACATGAATTGTTTGAGGTTTAATATTCAATGTTTTTATATTAAATAATTCAGTAAATGACTCAAAAAAATTATGCTTTTTATTACACTAACATCTCTATTGACTAACATGAGAGACTCCCATCAAGAACAGAATAAACTTTCTGTTGAGAGGATTCTTTCAATGCTCTGTGAAGTTTCAGTACTGCGGACTGTTGTTTTGGGGATTTCTGTCTTGCGTACTGTTATGTTCTTTGTTTCTATAAAAACAAACAATTGGAAAAAGTCCGAAAAGTTATTTTCAAGGACTCTTACATGGGTGCTGATACAACAATAGTCAACTACTATGGTTGAGGAAGTCTCTCTGCCAGTTATCTGTACATCCAGTCAGACTGGCTATACAATTTCATGTATCCTCTTAATGAGGATCTGTTGACAGGAAGAGAGCCAAGCGGTTTTCATAAACTCTCATTTACCGTGTCTTAACACAGACAGCCATCTGTCAGTCACATACACACACCAAATGACTGTGCTCAAGGAATTTGTGTTCATTAAAATACAATAGACTGTTCTCTTAATAAATATGCATGCTGGATGTGTTCTAACATGCAGAGAAAGAGGTTGTCCACAGGCTGTTGTTTTTAACCATCTGCCCACAATGAGATTAACAGGACTCAGAATACCATGCTAATACTCCACATGGAATGCCCACGTGTAATAAATATGTAGAGCTTGTCTCAAGTTAGAAGAGTCTGACTCATGAGGGGGATGGAGAGAGAGGGAGACAGCTAGGGGGAGATCAAGAAAGAGAAAGGTGGGAGAAGATGGAGAGCAGAACATGATAAAACTGAAGAGAGTTTTACAGTCTGCCTCTTAAAATAAAATACTTCTGCAATCAGAGAATAGCCTAGATCCTGTCATTTCCTCTAAAAGCACACTCTGATGTGTGGAATATGCTATTATATCTTATATAATAATCAAATACGGTCAATTCTGCAAACATCCCTGGGAAAGAGGCATAGAGTAGAATGAAAAGCCTAGAGCAAATCACACACACACACTGTGCAATCACTGTGCACGGCACATGCACACACAAACTTACAGGGAGTGTATTGACAGTAGATAACAGTGATTTAGAAGATAGTCCTGGACACATAACTACCTGGGGTATGAGTAACTGAGCAACACAGAGAAAATAACACCTCCTGCCCTCCCTCCTCATCTTATACTTCTCTCTCCATCTATCCCTTACAATTTCCTGAGTCGCCCCTCTCCTACATTTACCATCCCTCTTTTCCTCCCCCTCCTGAATTCCAAAACATGAATACAGAAGTACAGAGAACACTAAGTGTGTTTATTACAGTTGGAACAAAGCAGCTTTCTTTTAGCCCTCTGATAAGTACAGGACCATTAAAGTCAGCGTTATTCCAGACCATGATAATAAGTGTATATAATTGCAAAACTATATATATATATAGTTTTGCAATTCACAGAAACTCAGTCCAACTCCCAGTAATAGGGGACAAGACTTTGTCTACTGTGAATTGTCCCGATTTGGACATTTTACATCTGCAGATCTAATCACTGAATTGTTCCATGCATGATGACCCAATAGGCTAGACAGTACTGCTGCTTTTGTGTTCTATCTGATAATTGCACCCACCTGGTGTCCCAGGTCTAAATCAGTCCCTGATTAGAGAGGAACAATGAAAAAATGCAGTGGAACTGGCTTGAATCCAGAGCTGAGTTAGCCCAAAACTAAGAGGAAAAACTGAATGACTGCATTATGCAGTGAAAGACTTCTGTAGGAAGGTCTGTGTGTGTCTGTGTTTTTCAGAGATAGAGAGAGAGAACGAAAGAGAGAGAACGAGAGAGTGAGTGTACAGTACCTATAGCTAGCAGACAGTCTAAAGGAGTGAATTCTTCATCCATGACCATCCAGATATTCCCTCTCTTCTGCACAAGTACTCAACTGGAACAGAAAAACACATACTATCACTCCCTACGCTTCCTTTCTTCAAAGTTGATCAAAAACTCTTAAAATAATCGTCAATGACCTAACATCTCTGACACCCAAAACTAGTAGGCCTACCAACCCGATATCATAACCTCTCACTATCAAGGCAATTTCTCCCAATAAAATCACCTGTCAACAACATAGCTGTCAAGCCAAGTGGCAGACTCTAGGTGGAAGGTTTCCCAACATTCTAAGGTATGGGTGTCAAACTCATTCCATAGAGTGCCTAGTATCTACGGGTTTTTTGGTTTTTCCTGTCAATTAAGACCTAGACAACCAGCTAAGGGGGGAATCGGTGAGATCACAGCGTGGGGATGAATGGAGGTATGATAAAAAAAAAGAAACAAAGGAGGAAAGTGGAACATATTCTAAATAAATAGGGAGTGGGGATTGCACAAGCCTTCTGGGAGATCTGGTGAAGGAAAGTGAATGTGACGAGAGTGAGGGTGAATTCATTATGGTGGCAGGTGCAGTGATGACCGCCGACAAGGAGCTGAGTGTAGAGAGAAGCAGTGTGGTGAGGAAGGTTGGTGCCAAGTACTACGTGCTCTATTAGCTCAGAGATGGAACCTGACGAGAGTATGGATGTACAGTGCATTTGGGAAAGTATTCATACCCCTTGACTTTTTCCACATTTTCTTAAGTTACAGCCTTATTCGAAAATGTAAGTTAATAGTTTTTTTCCTCATCAATCTACACACAATACCCCATAATGACAAAGCAAAAACAGGTTTGTACAACAAATGTGTATAACCAAAACTACTGAAATATCACATTTTACATAAGTATTCAGACCCTTTACTCAGTACTTTGTTGAAGCACCTTCGGCAGCGATTACAGCTTCGAGTCTTCTTGGATATGAAGTTACAAACTTGGCACACCTGTATTTGGGGAGTTTCTCCCATTCTTCTCTGCAGATCCTCTCATGCTCTGTCAGGTTGGATGGGGAGTGTCACGGCACAAAATGTCTAAAAACCAGTTTTTGCTATGTCATTATGGGGTATTGTGTGTAGATTGACGGGAAAAAATTATTTCATTCCATTTTAGAATAAGGCTCTAATGTAACAAAAAAAAAAGAAAAATGGAAGGGGTCTCAATACTTCTCAAAAGCACTGTATACGGAACAAAAATATTAAACGCAACGTGCAACAATTTCAACATTTTTACTGAGTTACAGTTCATATAAGGAAATCAGTCAGTTGAAATAAATTAGGCCCTAATCTATGGATTTCACATTACATTTCAGTCATTTAGCAGACACTCTTATCCAGAGCGACTTACAGTAGTGAATGCATACATTTCATACATTGTTTTTCCCATACTGGTCCCCCATGGGAATTGAACCCACAACCCTGGCATTGCAAACACCATGCTCTACCAACTGAGCCACACGGGACCAGGTATCTTTTTTTTGTTCCAAACTCTAAAAACACATAGAGAAGTATCTGCTGTATCTGCTGACTAGGAACACAAATATGCATCTGTTGATCACAGATACCTTAAAAAAAAAAGTAGGGGCGTGGCTCAGAAAGCCAGTCAGTATCTGGTGTGACCACCATTTGCCTCATGCAGCGCAACACATCTCCTTGGCTCTTCAATGGCTGTGCGATGTTGCTGGATATCGGTGGGAACTGGAACACGCTGTCGTATATGTCAATCCAGAGCATCCCAAACATGCTCATTGGGTGACATGTCTGCTGAGTATGCAGGCCATGGAAGAACTGGGACATTTTCAGCTTCTAGGAATTGTGTACAGATCCTTGTGATATGGGGCCGTGCATTATCATGCTGAAACATGAGGTGATGGCGGCGGATGAATGGCATGTGGGCCATGTGGCACTCTGTTCACAACAGTGACATCAGCAAGCCGCTTGCCCACACGACGCCATACACATGGTCTGCGGTTGTGAGGCCGGTTGGACCTACTGCCAAATTCTGTAAAACAACATTGGAGGTGGCTTATGGTAGAGAAATTAACATTCAGTTCTCTGGCAACATCTCTGGTGGACATTCCTGCAGTCAGCATGCCAATTTCATGCTCCCTCAAAACATCTGTGGCATTGTGTTGTATCACAACATTTTTTGCAGCGTTTTATTGTACCCAGCACAAGGTGCAACTTTGTAAGGATCGTGCTGTTCATCAGCTTCTTGATATGCCACACCTGTCAGGTGGATTGATTATCTTGGCAAATGAGAAATGCTCACTAACAGTGATGTAAACAAATGTGCTCAACATTTGAGAGAAATAAGCTTTTTGTGCATATGGAACATTTCTGGGATCTTTTATTTCAGCTCATGAAACATGGGACCAACACTTTACATGTTGCGTTTATATTTTTGTTAAGTGTAGTACCTGCGGTGAGGACCGCTGAATTCGGGCTTTGTCCTAAGGATGAAAAGGATGATTCTGGCCCAGTGGGAGTGAGATTTGTGGAGAGAATGGATCCTTGCATTAAGTATGTGGAGAAGAGTTTGGGGACTGTTGAGTTGGTGAGAGTAACTTGGAGTGGAATAGTGATTATTTATTGTGTTTCTTCAGTCCAGAGGGAGAGGGTGCTCCAGATCACACGATTAGGAACAAGAAATGTGACTTGCTTTGCTCTCCGAAGAATGGCGCCGTTGAAAGGAGTGACAAGTGGCATTAAGTGTTGAGGAGGGTCCGTTGAAATTGAAGATGACCGGTGTCTGTGATGCCCGCCATTTCGTGCGACGTAGACCCAGCGGAGAGCGTGGGAAAACGGACATTGTCTGTCCTGCTGAGTTTTGATCTAGTCTTTGCCCGACAAGGTCAAGGTAGGAATTGTCAGTTGTCACGTGAGAGCTTTTGTTCTGAAATATTAGTGTTTTTAGGTGTCAAGTTTATGAGCATCTTGCAGCATTGTGTAGGATGGAGATTCCTAGATGTGAGAAATGTGCAGGAGGGCATGAGACGAAGGAATGTGTAGTATCGGTGGAGAAAATTGTGTGTGTTAGTTGTGGGGCTGGAGATCGGAGGTGTCTGGTGAGAGAAAGGCAGCTTGAGGTTGCCAGGGTTACAGTAGAGCAGGAAGTGTTATAAAGCAGTGAAGAGAGTGGTAGAGGAAGATGGGTACAGGGTTCGGGAACCTGAGAGGTTTCCTCTGTGTAGTAGAGTCCAACAGAGAGTGATGGGAATAATATGTGCTTCAGTAAAGTGGGTTTCTTAGCATTCATAGCCATCGTTGTCAACTGTACTGCAGAAATGATACGTAAATCACAGAAAATAGAGGTTGTGGCGGCAGCGGCAGAGAAGTACTTGGGATTGTGAGGTTTTACTGCAGAACAGTTGCAGGGGGTGTTGAGAGGTAGTGTTCTGTCCTCTCAAACTGTTGGCCTGGAGTAGGATTAGGGGGGGATTAATTAGGGCCGATTTCAAGTTTTCATAACAATCGGTAATCGGTATTTTTGGGCACCGATTTGCCGATTTGTATTTATATATATATATATATATTTGTACACCTTTATTTAACTTGGCAAGTCAGATTAAGAACACATTCTTATTTTCAATGACGGCCTAGGAACGGGGGTTAACTGCCTTGTTCAGGGGGGATTCGGGGATTCGTTTTTGCAACCTTCTGGTTACTAGTTCAACGCTCTAACCACCTGCCTTACATTGCACTCCACGAGGAGCCTGCATGGCAGGGCTGCACTAGCCTGTTACGCGAGGGCAGCAAGAAGCCAAGGTAAGTTGCTAGCTAGCATTAAACTTATCTTATAAAAAACTATCAATCTTAACATAATCACTAGTTAACTACACATGGTTGATATTACTAGTTTATCTAACGTGTCCTGCGTTGCATATAATCGATGCGGTGCCTGTTAATTTCTCATCGAATCACAGCCTACTTCGACAAACGGGTGATGATGTAACAAGCGCATTTGCGAAAAAAAGCACTGTCGTTGCACCAATGTACCTAACCATAAACATCAATGCCTTTCTTTAAGATCAATACACAAGTATATATTTTTAAACCTGCATATTTAGTTAATATTGCCTGCTGACATGAAATTGTGTCACTGCTCTTGCATTCATTGCCTGGCTCGTTGCGAACTAATTTGCCAGAATTTTACGTAATTATGACATACCATTGAAGGTTGTGCAATGTAACAGGAATATTTAGACTTAGGGATGCCACCCGTTAGATAAAATACGGACCGGTTCCGTATTTCACTGAAAGAAAAAAAAACGTTTTATTTTCGAGATGATAGTTTCCGGATTCGACCATATTAATGACCTAAGGCTCGTATTTCTGTGTGTTTATTATATTATAATTAAGTCTATGATTTGATAGAGCAGTCTGACTGAGCAGTGGTAGGCACCAGCAGGCTCATAAGCATTCATTCAAACAGCACTTTCGTGCGTTGTGCCAGCAGCTCTTCGCAATGCATTGCGCTGTTTATGACTTCAAGCCTATCAACTCCCAAGATTAGGCTGCTGTAACCGATGTGAAATGGCTAGCTAGTTAGCGGGTGTGTGCTAATAGCGTTTCAAACGTCACTCGCTCTGAGACTTGGAGTAGTTTTTCCCCTTGCTCTGCATGGGTAACGCTGCTTCGAGGGTGGCTGTTGTCGATGTGTTCCTGGTTCGAGCCCAGGTAGGAGCGAGGAGAGGGACGGAAGCTATACTGTTACACTGGCAATACTAAAGTGACTATAAGAACATCCAATAGTCAAAGGTATATGAAATACAAATCGTAGAGAGAAATAGTCCTATAATTCCTATAATAACTACAACCTAAAACTTCTTACCTGGGAATATTGAAGACTCATGTTAAAGGAACCACCAGCTTTCATATGTTCCCATGTTCTGAGCAAGGCACTTAAACGTTAGCTTTCTTACATGGCACATATTGCACTTTTACTTTCTTCTCCAACACTTTGTTTTTGCATTATTTAAACCAAATTGAACACGTTTCATTATTTATTTGAGGCTAAATTGATTTTATTGATGTATTATATTAAGTTAAAATAAGTGTTCATTCAGTATTGTTGTAATTGTCATTATTACAAATAAATCAAATACAAATCGGCCGATTAATCGATATCGGCTTTTTTTGGCCCTCAAATAATCGCTATCGGTGTTGAAAAATCATAATCGGTCGACCTCTAGTTCTGTCCTCTCAGACTGGGCTGGGTGGGGGGGGGGGGGGGGGGGGGGGCTGCCCCGACGCTGGCGGAGGGATTAAATAGGGTTGAATAGTGGAATGGAGGAGGGTGTTGAGAGGTAGTGTTCTGTCCTCTCAGACTGCTGGTCTGGAGTAGGATTAAATAGGGTTGAATTGTGAAATGGGGGGGGGGGTGTTAGAGAGGGTTAATAGTTGGCAAGAAAATGTTCCTTTTCCCCAATTTTGTATTAACGTATCAAGAATGTAATGTAGGTAGGCCTTGACAGGCCTCACACACCAGTACAGTAGGTGGCGGTGTATGCACCTAAAAGTTGGATGCGATCCATCAACCAAATTCTAAAGAAGAAGAGCGTTCTTTACTAATTAGTGACCTTAATTCATCAATCAAGTACAAGGGAGGAGTGAAAACCTGCAGACACACATTGGATGAGTTTGACACGAGTTAAAGGAACAGGTTTCCCAACATTCTAATGACCTCTGACTCGAACACCGATTGCGTGTCGGAGCATTGCGAAATAATTTAACCTCTACGCTGCGACCTGACCTTTTGACCAATCAGAGACAATAGCCAGTTAATCATTGGCACCTTCATACCAGGGCAGTATTCATTAGGTCTTCCAACGTAAACCGTTTAAGACCCAAACAGAACGAAATGGAGAGGACCAACTTGAATGTGTCCAATAGAAACACTTGTTTTTGTTGCAAAACGTTTTGTTTGGAGTAAATGGTTTGTTGCAAAACGTTATGCAACAGAATCAGCATAATGAATACACCCCAGTTAATTCCGTCTAAGCAGCATGAACAGTGATGAGTGGTTCTGAGGGATTTCTTGAGGGTAACAGAAATACCGTGACACCAGTTGATGTTTAGAGGTGATATGGCTAATGACAGGTGGTGTCAACAGGTCTCCATATACAGAAGGAATACTGCAGGAAGTAGCTTCGTCCCACAACCATCCATTTAAATGAACGTTTATATTTTAAAAAGTTGGCTTTTACTTTAAATGTTACAGATGGTCAAAATCGTTCATATAAATTTAAATGGAAAGTTGCGCGATGAAGCTCTACAGGTAGCCCAAAGACCGGCAGATGGCAATATTGAGGCATTATTTTACCGTCTAAATGCATGGTCTGCAACCAGCAATACATTCGATCCCTCGTGGACCGGTTCGTACCTAAAACATTCTCTACTCAGGATGCATAGGCTCCGACTTCCTCCTTAACGTTGTTCAATGGCGAGGCACTTTATTTATGAAACACCATTTTACACCACCATGCGAAATGCTGATCCCAGATGTTGTGTTTGGACGGTAATATCGCCCTACCGGCCTATGCATGGAGTAGAATAATCAACACACACCACGTGTCTGTCTGCTACATTGTAGACAGCTCGCAACCTGAACTTTACATTTACATTTTTTTTTTTTACTTTGAGATAAGCTGGTTATTGTAGGCTCTGGTTATCAATGAGTCTCTTAGTTTTAGCAAGAATATAGCTGAACCATCAGCGGAAAGCATTCACAGACCAATAAAAATATCAAACATCTTGCAATCGGGCGTCAGCAAAAACATAGATGCCGAGTTTGGTAGTTAGCCATTCTCACTGCTCTCCATAGGTTCATACAACTGTAACCCCTGACCTTATTCTATTCATTTTATGATGTACTTTTATTTTTAAACTCAATGTGCGTATATCGTTAGTGATTTTCTTTTTTATATATATTTTTTACTTTGGTTATTTTATGTTTCTTTAGAGGAAATATACGTGTAGTGATGTCCTATGTTTTTTTGTCGTTGCATTGTAATTTTATTAGAATAAAATAAAAAAAATGCTTTCAAGCGCAAACGATTATGACAAGTAAAAGCACCGCAACAAGAACATCGCCGACAACTGATCCACAAGCCTACGCCCACACACATTAAAAACTTTACTGTCAACACGACTTTGGTAGAATAATCATGTCTTGTTTTTTAGGTTCAAGTTCATAAATACTCACTGAGTCAAGTAACGGTACTAAAATGAGTTCCTGATCAGATTTGTAAATAGTCAACAACAGCTCTGGGTCTGACAGCCAGGACCGTTTCTCAGCAAGACGGCCCTGCTCTGGTGGAAAAATGTCCGTAGACTCTGTGATGGCGCCATCTATCGGTGGGCAAGAATAGAATCAAGATAGTTTTAGGAAATGCGGGATATGATCTTTTCGGTTTTAGTTCTATCTAGTCCAGAGAATGGATCATATATCTGTGCCTAAGGAGCTATACACAGCAACAGTGAATAAGGTGATTACGGTCTCAACCCCCCAACACCCCTATTCATAATCAAATCAAGTGTTATTTGTCACATGCGCCGAATACAACAGGTGTCGACCTTACAGTGAAATGCTTACTTATTATCCAACAACGCAGTTTCAAGAAAAATAAAAAAATAATTAAAGAGCAGCAGTAAAATAACAATAGAGAGGCTATTACAGTGGGTAACGGTACAGAGTCAATGTACGGGGTCCCCGGTTAGTCGAGGTAATTGAGGTAATATGTACATGTAGGTAGAGTTAAATTGACTATACATAGATAAACAGAGTAGCAGCAGTGTAAAAAGGGGGGGGGGGGGGGTTAATGCAAATAGTCTGGGAAGTCATTTGATTAGATGTTCAGGAGTCTTGTGGTTTGAAGCTGTTTAGAAGTCTAGTGGACCTAGACTTGGCGCTCTGGTATCGCTTGCCGTGTGGTAACAGAGAGAACAGTCTATGACTAGGGTGGCTGGAGTATTTGACAATTTGTTGGTCCTTCCTGACACCGCCTGGTATAGAGGACCTCGATGGCAGGAAGCTTGGCCCCAGTGATGTACTGGGCCGTACACACTTCCCTCTGTAGTGCCTTGCGGTCGGAAGCCGAGCAGTTGCCGTACCAGGCAGTGATGCAACCAGTCAGGATGCTCTCGATGGTGCAGCTGTAGAACCTTTTGAGGATCTGAGGACCCATGCCAAATCTTGAGGGGAAATACCCCCCCCCCCCCCAAAAAAAAATAAGTAAAAGCGTTAATCTGAAGGTTAGGCTGTAACATGAGACAGAATAGGGGATGAATTCAACACAGCAATATACACATCAGGGGTCTTCATCTCTGGAGCCTATGAACTAATCAATCTGCAGTCACTTTCTACTAATCAAAGTCTTCAGTCACTTTCACATACAAACACACTCTATTCATTTGTCTGGATAGAGAGTGTGTATAGAGAGTAGCCTAGAAGTCCATGCACTGTGACATTAGTATAGAGAGAAGCCTAGTAGTCCATGCACTGTGACATTAGTATAGAGAGAAGCTTAGTAGTCCATGCACTGTGACATTAGTATAGAGAGTAACCTAGTAGTCTGTACACAGGGACATTAGTATAAAGAGTAACCTAGTAGTCTATACACTGGGACATTAGTATAGAGAGTAACCCAGTAACCTATTTACTGGGACATTAGTATTATCATGACACTAGGCAAGACCCAAATGCAGACACAGGAGGCAGATGGTTGGAGTTTAAGATGTTTAATAAATACAAAGGGAATAGGCAAGAGAATAGTCATGGACAGGCAAAAAGGTCAAAACCAGATCAGAGTCCAGGAGGTACAGAGTGGCAGACAGGCTCGAGGTCAGGGCAGGCAGGTACAGAGTCCAGAACAGGAAAGGGTCAAAACCGGGAGGACTAGAAAAAGGAGAAAAGGCAAAGCAGGAAAACAGTACACGAACACGAACCGGTTCAGCATGTCCCGAAGCACATCATTGACCAAAGCCTGGAAAACAGTACACGAACACGAACCGGTTCAGCATGTCCCGAAGCACATCATTGACCAAAGCCTGGAAAACAGTACACGAACACGAACCGGTTCAGCATGTCCCGAAGCACATCATTGACCAAAGCCTGGAAAACAGTACACGAACATGAACCGGTTTAGCATGTCCCGAAGCACATCATTGACCAAAGCAGGAAAACAGCTGGGGCGTTGGTGAGTCCAGATGGCATGACCTGGTACTCATAATGTCCACTGGCTGTGTTGACCTGGTACTCATAATGTCCACTGGCTGTGTTGACCTGGTACTCATAATGTCCACTGGCTGTGTTGACCTGGTACTCATAATGTCCACTGGCTGTGTTGATCTGGTACTCATAATATCCACTGGCTGTGTTGAAGGCTGTCTTCCACTCATCCCCCTCGCGTATCCAAACCAGGTGGTAGGCATTTCGAAGGTCCAACTTGGAAAATGTGGTGGCCCCCTGGAGAGGTTCAAATGCCAAGGAGGGGAGAGGTAGGGGGTAACGATTCTTAACAGTAATGTTGTTAAGTCCCCAGTAGTCAATGCATGTGCCGGTAGGAGATACAGACGGCCCCAGTGGCCAGAGACTCCTCTATGTACTCCTCCATGGCTTTGGTCTCTGGTCCAGACAGACAATACAATCGACCCCGAGGTGGTGTAGTGCCTGGGAGAAGATCAATGGCACAATCATAAGGTCGGTGTGGGGGAAGGGAAGTAGCACGTGCCTTACTGAACACTTCCAGGAGGTCATGGTATTCTGTGGGGATTGCAGAGACATCTACAGTCTTGCTAACATCCTGAGGAAGATGACTTAAAGAAGGCTGTGCTGCTTGAAGGCAGTGGGAATGGCAAAATGGGCTCCAAACCAGGATGGAGCTTGTGGTCCAAACAATCATCGGATTGTGCTTTGAAGCCAGGAAAATCCAAAAACAACCGGAACATGGAGAGATGCAATGAGGAGGAACTGTATTGTCTCACTGTGGTTACCAGAAACCCGTAATTGAACGGCACAGTACTATGGGTGACATCCCCTATAGAGCGGCCATCCAGTGCCCTAGCATCCATGAGCACAGAGAGAGGCTGAGTGGGAATACCAAGCTCCGAAGCTATCGTGGCATCCATAAGACATTCATCAGCCCCAGAGTCAATGAGCACTCGGAGAGACTTAGATTGGTCTCCCCACAGCACAAGAGCAAAAAGGGGTGTGCGGGTGATGGGAATTAGGGAACTCCCAGTCTGACTCACCATAGTACTGGTACCCACTAGAGACAAGGGTTTCCTAATAGGGCAGGTAGCTATAAAATGTCCTTCCCCTCCACAGTACAGACAACAATTATTATTCATCCTCCGTGAGCGCTCCCCAACTGATAACCTAGCTCTTCCCAATTGCATAGGCTCAGGAGTATCCAACTCACCCGTCGTAGACTCACGAGAGAGCTCGGGTGGCTTCGACTCCTCTCGGAAGAGGTGCCTTCAGAAACTTACAGATTCCGTAGGAGGTGAAAGCGCCATATCGGGTGCACCTGAGACCAGACCTCTCACTCTTGCGTTCCCTTAAGCATCCATCAATTTTAATGGTTAAAGCGATAAGGGAGTTGAAGTCCGCTGGCAGTTCCTGAGCAGCTAGCTCATCCTTAACCTCAGATAATCTGTGCAGAAAAGTATCGAAAAGAGACTCCGGATTCCAGGCACTATCGGCAGCCAATGTGCGAAAGTCCACCGCGTAGTCTGCCACACTACGGGAGTTTTGACGTAAGTCAAGCAGTTTGCTGGCCGCCTTTCTCCCGGATACCGGAGACTCAAAAACTTCTCACCTCTGCCATGAATTCCTCCAAATGACCGCGAATGGCAGATTGTTGTTCCCAAACTGCCTTTGCCCAGGAGAGCGCCCTTCCTGACATTAGAGTAATTATATACGCTATCGTCGATCTGTCTGAAGAAAACGAATATGGCTGTAGTTCAAAAATAAGCGAGCACTGAGAAAGAAAACCCTGGCAGGTACCAGGATTCCCCGAATATCACTCCGGGAGGAGGTAAGCGGGGTTCTCGGGGAGTCAGGATAGGCTGTACAAACTCACCACAGGTAGGGAAAAAAATTACTGGGTGATTGGGGGTTTTCAGAGGTAGCAGACAGTCTGAGCTAACTCCCTGATTTGCTCCATAATAGCCTTTAACCCATGGTCGTGGCGTTCCGTCAAGGACCTGAGCCCTTCTAAAAGGCCCTGTACCAACTCCTCATGCCTCCCAATGGTGGCTCCCTGCAGGGAGACAGCATGACAGAGCTGGTCCAAGTCTGCTGGGTCTGTCAGGGCCAGTTCATACTATCAAGGCACAAGGCGAGACCCAGATGCAGACACAGGAGGCAGATGGTTGGAGTTCAAGATGTTTAATAAATACAAAGGGAGTAGGCAAGAGAATAGTCATGGACAGGCAAAAAGGTCAAAACCAGATCAGACATTAGTGGGACATTAGTTTAGAGAGTAAGCAAGTAACCTACACACTGGGACATTAGTATAGAGAGTAACCTAGTAGACTGTACACTGGGACATTAGTATAGAGAGTAACCTAGTAGTCTATACACTGGGACATTAGTATAGAGAGTAACCTAGTAGTCTATACACTGGGACATTAGTATAGAGAGTAACCTAGTAGTCTATGAACTGTGACATTAGTATAGAGAGTAACCTAGTAGTCTATGAACTAGGACATTAGTATAGAGAGTAACCTAGTAGTCTGTACACTGGGACATTAGTATAGAGAGTAACCTAGTAGTCTATGAAATGGGACATTAGTATAGAGAGTAACCTAGTAGTCTATGAACTGGGACATTAGTATAGAGAGTAACCTAGTAGTCTGTACACTGGGACATTAGTATAGAGAGTAACCTAGTAGTCTATGAAATGGGACATTAGTATAGAGAGTAACCTAGTAGTCTATGAACTGTGACATTAGTATAGAGAGTAACCTAGTAGTCTATGAACTGGGACATTAGTATAGAGAGTAACCTAGTAGTCTGTACACTGGGACATTAGTATAGAGAGTAACCTAGTAGTCTATGAAATGGGACATTAGTATAGAGAGTAACCTAGTAGTCTATGAACTGGGACATTAGTATAGAGAGTAACCTAGTAGTCTGTACACTGGGACATTAGTATTATGGCTTTACTTTCTCTCTGACTTGTTAATAATATCTGTCAACCTGCTTGAAACTTATGCTGGGGCTGGCACACACACACACACACACACACACACACACACACACACACACACACACACACACACACACACACACACACACACACACACACACACACACACACACACACACACACACACACACACACACACACACACACACACACACACCCCGCAAGCATACATACATGCAGACACACACCCTACCACACACATCCCCTCTGGCTAGTTAAGGAGGAGAGGAGGGCGGCCAGGAAGAGATGAATGTCTCTCCATCCCACCTGTCCCAACCCCAACATTTCACTTAACAAATGATAAACAAATTCAGGTTGAGGGACAATATTGTGCTCAGAGGGAGCAAAAATACAACATTGGTCTAAGGTGACAGATTTCCTTCTCGTGGCGAGAAATTACCACGTGTTTGTAGTACCATGGAACCTCTCAGGGTGTGTGTTTGTGTGTATGTGTGCGTGTCTGTGCGGTTGTTGCGGGCGAGGTTGTTGCGTGCGTGTGTGCGCGTGTGTGTGTTGTGGATTACTGATCATTTATAACTATATAGACAAAGAAATCCTCCCATGAAAAATAAAAGTTTAACTCATTTTTCTTTCCCATGCAGACAGTGCAGCATTAATGACTGTACAGCAATCTAATGAAATGCATTCATCAAAGAAAGCAGGGTTACAGGCTACAGGGAACCAAAGATCAGTTTGAATGTTCAACAAACACTTGTCTTCTCTTTTTCATTTTTACCATTCCATCATCAGGGAGCTAATTTGAATTTGAAAGGGTTTTACATTCTATGTAGTATAAAGTATGCAACAACAACAAAAAATCGATATCTATTGTACTTACACAAGGATACAATACAATATTTGATCATAGTCACAAAAACAATAGTTCTCATATATATGTTATATACAGTACCTTACACATGTATAAATCTGTTTAAATCATTCTTCCATGTCCTGTAGCTAGTTCGAGAGAGAGAGAGAGAGAGAGAGAGAGAGAGAGGGAAAGGAGAATGTGGAGGGAGAGAGAGAGTTATTTGCACATGATTTAACACTTATATTAAACCAGGAATTTATTCTTTCTTAAATTAAATTGTAGAATAAGTGTGTGTGTGTGTGTGTGTGTGTGTGTGTGTGTGTGTGTGTGTGTGTGTGTGTGTGTGTGTGTGTGTGTGTGTGTGTGTGTGTGTGTGTGTGTGTGTGTGTGTGTGTGTGTGTGTGTGTGAATAAGGCAGTGTCAGCGCTTTGCCTGTCAGCTGTAGAGATGGATGGAGACAGCGATGGATGGGAGTGTCTGTTCTTATTTACCTCATCTGACACATCCAAACACACACTAGTGTTCATTTTGGCACTCTTTTTTTAGATTTAGTCTAGTCTTAGTCATTTTGACTGAAATATAATTAAGTCTTAGTCACATTTTAGACATTTGATTAATGATTTAGTCTAGTTATTGTCAAAATGATGAAAGTGATGGGCCATTTTAGTCAACTAAATGGCCTTGAATTTTTATCACATTTTATTCAAATCACATTTGTATTGCCTCATTAAAGCTGCAATATGTAACTTTTTGGGCGACCAAACCAAATTCAATGAGAAATGTGACATATAGATCTGTCATTCTCATTAAAAGCAAGTCTAAGGAGCGGTAGATCTGTTCTATGTGTGCTATTTCTATGCTTCCCGGTCTTATATTTCGTTTTTTGCATCTTCAACTTGTGGTTTTGTACACCAGTTTCAAACAGCTGGAAATACAATATTTTTAGTTATGGAAAATATATTTCACGGGGGTTTAAATGGTACAATGATTCTCTACACTATATTTGCTTGTTTTGTCACATAAACTGAAATCAGGCGATGTCACGTCCTGACCACAGAGAGCTCGTATTTTTCTATGGTAGAGTAGGTCAGGGCGTGACTGGGGGGTTTTGTCTAGTTTATTTATTTCTATGTTTGGTTCTAGTTTCTTTTTTCGATGTTGGGTTTTTGTCTAGTTTAAATTTTCTATGTTGTGTTCTAGGTTATTTTTTCTATGTTGGGGTTTTTGTCTAGTTTAAATGTTCTATGTTGTGTTCTAGGTTATTTTTTCTATGTTGGGTTTTTGTATGATTTCCAATTAGAGGCAGCTGGTCATCGTTGTCTCTAATTGGGGATCATATTTAAGTTGTTGTTTTTCCCACTGGTGTTTGTGGGAGATTATTTTGAGTTAGTGCATGGTGCACCGCTTTGTCACGGTTTGTTGTTTCGCTTATAGTTTGTCAGTCTTGCATAGTTTCACATAGAAATAAAGATGTGGAACGATACGCACGCTGCGCCTTGGTCTCTTGACATCTGTGACAGGCCAACTATTAGAATTTTAGCAACCATGAAATTGCAGAGCCACTTCTGCATATTGTACCTGTTTAACCTATAGTAAACATAAATCCCTGACTTTCACGTGCACAAACATACATAGCTTTGTCCTACCAACATATGTTTCAGCATAACATCCTATTCTCTTCCCAACAACAGAAATATCACAAACATATAGAACTATTATCTGGCCATGTAAATTCCTTATTCAGCCTACATAGATACTGTACATTACATAGAAGACAAACAGACTCACACAAGCAGAGAGAGAGAGGGTAGCACAATCACCAGATGGTACTGCAAAATATTGGCAAAGTAATATGGGTCGCACCTCCTCTCGGCCTACATTACTATTGTTATCAACAATACACAGTCACCAATGGTTGAGTCACGAGTCGAATCGCGAGTCCATATGGTTGAAGTCCCAGTACTCTATTCTGAGTCACTGGGTCCAAAATAAAGTTAATTACCCAGTCAGATATAGTGTAGAGGCAAGAGGGATTTTGTCAATAAATTGTTTGCTATCCATTTTCCTCTCTTTCTGTGCAACCAAATGGTTGCCAAGTTTACTGTTAATGTTTCCAAGGGCACATTCAGTTGCAAAACGTTCTCGAACATTGCAGGTCGAAATTTCGTGATTAGAGCCGACGTTATTCCTTATTCAACATGTCAGAGCGGCATGTTTGTTCTACATAGGATATTTCTATCTGAACGTTCCAAAACGTTGCGTCCTACTGAACGCGCCCTAGACCGTTAGCTATAGCTAGCTAATGAGGTAGCATGACTGAACAAAGTATAGCCTAAACAAATGGTTATTAGTCCGGTCCGCAAGTAGCCTAGTTTTAAAACGGCCTGCGACATGCTTTATGAGTGTAAAATGCGTCTGCCAATGCACAACAAAAATAATAAAACGCAGTGCTTGTATTATGGGTCATACCTTTTGAATGGTAATGGCTAAAATCAAGCCGTTTTCTCTGAGGGAAAGAGGGATACTTGGTTAGTACTTTGGCTACAGATCCTGGCTATGAAATGAAGTGCAAGGGTCGAGTGAGAATAGAAATTCAAAAAGTTTCTCAAGGGAGAGAAAAACATAGCTAGACGGTTGTTTTACCATTAAACGTGATGCTGCTATTGTTTTACATTTCTTAAAGCAGCTTGTGTTTCTTAACCAAGAAGCAAGAGAGTCGCCTGCACAATGTGTATAATTGGAGGCGAAACGGAGCCTGTCTGCCGGTCTGCCCACACTCATCGCTTGCTTGCTCGCCCGCAGCTCTGTGTGCCGGGTGTGGCACTTCCTTCCCACTGCTGAACATAACTGCGCTGCGCATCTGTACTGCCAATTATTAATGGGGCTTATCACTGAAAATCTCTCAATCTCTCCAATGTTCTTCTCCAGTCCATTTAGTAGTCAGATTTTAGTCACAGAGATAATTTCGTGTCGTCTCGTTTTAGTCAGCTGCAATAAAAAAATATGTTTTCTTTAGTTATATTTTTTCTGAGTCTATTTAGTCAGTTATAGTCTCTTCAATTGCCATCGGAAAAATAGGTGTTTGACGAATATTTTATTCACTATTTCTGTTGAGCAAATTAACGCTGACACATACACATTAACATTGCATTTACGTCATTTAGCAGACGCTCTTATCCAGAGCGACTTACAAATTGGTGCATTCACCTTATGATCACTCACTCACACACACACCCACACCCACACCCCACACACACACACACACACACACACACACACACACACCAGGTGAGGAAAGGAGAGGAAATAGAACCCCCTGAAATCCCCCTCATGGAGAGTGGTCTGAGTGGGCCCAGCACTTAACAATGTACATGTCAATGTTATTGGGGACAAAAGAAAGGGGAGGAAGAAGGAAAGTTAGAGACTTAATGGGATGCTAGCAGACACCAATATACTTCCAGTCATTGCGCTAATGCTAGTATCCCTTTAAGAATGTGCATGCATGTCAATGCCTTCTGAGAGAGAGAGAGAGAGAGAGAGAGAGAGAGAGAGAGAGAGAGAGAGAGAGAGAGAGAGCGAGACACAACATGGATTGTGATTAATAGGTTTGTTGCCATTTGGCAATTACTCTATTGTCTTCATAGTGTTTTGGGTGTCTATGCGTAATACTGTATGCTAGTTAGTTGACATGGAAGGAGCACATTAATCAACATTTAGAATGAAAATACATCTACTCTGTCTTGATTTATTTCATCTTTCTCCCTGTGTACTGTGTGTCCTTGTGTGTGTCCTTACAGTGCTGTGTATTTACCCTGTCTGAACTCCTTTTATGATTGTCTGTTTAACACCTAGCGTTTACAATTTTTATTTGAAAGTCTGATGTACAAAAAAAATATATCATTACTATTATAAAGCAGTGCAGCGGGCCTATGTAAATTACTTACAGAAAGAAAATGAAAAGTGAAATAGTTCGTTTTGATTCCATGTTCTTACTGACCAAACATCTTAAAACAGTTGCTAAACTGTACCACAGCATATCCTTCCAAATCACTATAATCAGGATTCACCCAGAAAATATAGGAGCCAGACTTACTCCAGCCAATCCCACCCACACACCGCTAACATAACAGTAATACCAGCCTGGGTATGAAGATATAATGAAAAAATAGACAGGAAAGAGAAAGAACAAAGAAGGGAGAGAGCGAGTGATTGCATGCGGCATGTGTTCGTGAGCGCACGTCCAGTTTTGCTTGTGTGCATTGTTATTATCAGAGTGGGATTGGTTCATGGCTAATGCCAAGTGTAGGGTGTGTAGAGAGATCTCTCTCTCTCCCTCTCCCCAAACCCTATTGCTCTCTCAATTCAATTCAAAGGGCTTGATCGGCATGGGAAACACGTTTACATTGCCAAAACAAGTGAAATAGGTAATAAACAAAAGTGAAATAAACAATAAAAAATGTACAGTACACATTACACTCACAAAAGTTCCAAAGGAATAGAGACAATTCAAATGTCATATTATAGCTATATACAGTGTTGTAACGATATGCAAATAGTTATAGAACAAAAGAAAAATAAATAAACATAAATATTCAGTTTAGCAGGAGGTTAGGAAGTGCAGCTCAGTTTCCATCTCATTTTGTGGGCAGTGTGCACATAGCCTGTCTTCTCTTGAGAGCCAGGTCTGCCTACGGTGGCCTTTCTCAATAGCAAAGCTATGCTCACTGAGTCTGTACATAGTCAAAGCTTTCCTTAAGTTTGGATCAGCCACTGTGTACTCTATGTTTAGGGCCAAATAGCATTCTAGTTTGCTCAGTTTTTTTGTTAATACTTTCCAATGTGTCAAGTAATTATCTTTTTGTTTTCTCATGATTTGGTTGGGTCTAATTGTGTTGCTGTCCTGGGGCTCTGTGGGGTGTGTTTGTGCTTGTGAACAGAGCACCAGGACCAGCTTCCTTATGGGACTCTTCATCAGGTTCATCTCTCTGTAGGTGATGGCTTGTTATGGAAGGTTTAGGAATCGCTTCCTATTAGGTGGTTGTAGAATTTAACGTCTCTTTTCTGCATTTGGATAATTAGAGGGTATCGGCCTAATTCTGCTCTGCATGCATTATTTGGTGTTTTACGTTGTACACGGAGAATGTTCTTGCATAATTCTGCATGCAGAGTCTCATTTTGGTGTTTGTCCCATTTTGTGAATTCTTGGTTGGTGAGCGGACCCCAGACCTCACAACCATAAAGGGCAATGGGTTCTATAACTGATTCAAGTATTTTTAACCAGATCCTAATTGGTATGTCACATTTTATGTTCCTTTTGATGGCATCGAATGCCCTTCTTGCCTTGTCTCTCAGATCGTTCACAGCTTTGTGGAAGTTACCTGTGGTGCTGATGTTTAGGTCGAGGTACATATCGTTTTTTGTGTGCTCTAGGGAAATGGTGTTTAGATGGAATTTGTATTTGTGGTCCTGGCAACTGGACCTTTTTTGGAACACCATTATTTTTGTCTTACTGAGATTTACTGTCAGGGCCCAGGTCTGACAGAATCTGTGCAGAAGATCTAGGTGCTGCTGTAGGCCCTCCTTGGTTGGGGACAAAAGCCCCAGATCATCAACAAACAGTAGACATTTGACTTCAGATTCTAGTAGGGTGAGGCCTGGTGCTGCAGACTGTTCTAGTGCCCTTGCCAATCTGTTGATATATATGCTGAAGAGGGTGGGGCTCAAGCTGCATCCCTGTCTCACCCCACGGCCCTGTGGAAAGAAATGTGTTTTTTGTTGTTGTCAGTTTTAACTGCACACTTGTTGTTTGTGTACATGTATTTTATAATGTTGTATATTTTTTCCCCAACACCACTTTCCATCACTTTGTATAGCAGACCCTCATGCCAAATTGAGTCAAAAGCTTTCTTGAAATTAACAAAGCATGAGAAGACTTTGCCTTTGTTTTGGTTTGTTTGTTTGTCAATTAGGGTGTGCAGGATGAATACGTGGTCTGTGGTACGGTAATTTGGTAAAAAGCCAATTTGACATTTGCTCAGTTCATTGTTTTCACTGAGGAAATGTGTGAGTCTGCTGTTAATGATAATGCAGAGGATTTTCCCAAGGTTGCTGTTAATGCATATCCCACGGTAGTTATTGGGATCAAATTTGTCTCCAGTTTTGTGGATTGGGGTGATCAGTCCTTGGTTCCAAATATTGGAGAAGATGCCAGAGCTGAGAATGATGTTAAAAAGTTTAAGTATTAAGTATTTAACTGGAATTTGTGGTCTGTATATTTTTATCATTTCATTTAGGATACAATCAGCACCACAGGCCTTTTTGGGTTGGAGAGTTTGTATTTTGTCTTGTTGTTCATTCAATGTAATTGGAGAATCCAGTGGGTTCTGGTTGCTCTCTCTCTCTCTCTCTCTCTCTCTCTCTCTCTCTCTCTCTCTCTCTCTCTCTCTCTCTCTCTCTCTCTCTCACTCACTCTCTCTCACTCTAGAAAGAAGACGGAACAGTGGGTATAGTTTCCTGAAGCAGGTTTTCTCATTAAATGAAGGCATTAGAGGTCTAGTGGTTTGAAGGGTGGGGTGATCAGGGGGCTTAGGAAGAGAGCTGAGGCCAGATGACTCTCTTATCCCTGGCATCTGCATAGCACCAGAAATATCACTTCTTTTATCTCAACAACCTTTACTTCTGTTCAAATCACCCTCTTTCTGTACATTTTGTACTTGTTGATTTACTTATAACAAGGGTCAATAACAGGTACATCTGCACTTTCAAATTACATTTTACACAGTTTCAAAAACTTTCCACTCTTCCTGAAGTTTCCACCAGTAGAAAGCAGTCTAGAAATGTTTAATAGTCAGCAAACTGACCTGTCAAATATGGGCAGAGCCCGTCTACTTCTGTCAACTTACAGGCAATAGATAAGGAGGCTAATGTTAACCACTCATGGAACACAGCACTTGTCATTATCTCTAGTCCAGGAGATGAGGAGATGGAGCAGGCGAGAGTGACAGGGAGGATGGAAACATAGGGGGAAGAGGAGAGAGAGAGAGAGCAGGGTGGAATTGGAGTATGACAGAGAGAGGGCGAGAAGGGGAGAAAATAGTAGAGGGTTTCAGAGAGGAAAGAGAAGGGAGAGAGGAAGAGAAGAAGAGAGAGGAGGGAGAGTAGTATGGAGAGGGAGAAAGGGGAGAAGAGTAGTATAGAGAGGGAGAGAGGGGAGAAGAGTAGTAGAGAGAAGGAGAGAGGAAGAGAGGGGGGAGAAGAGTAGTAGAGAGCGGGTGAGAGAGGGGAGAAGAGTAGGAGAGAGAAGGAGAGAGGAGAGAGGGGGGAGAGGAGTAGTAGAGAGAGGGAGAGAGAGGGGAGAAGAGTAGGAAAGAGAGGGATAGAGAGGGGAGAAGAGTAGGAGAGAGAGGGAGAGAGAGGGGAGAGGAGTAGTAGAGAGAGGGAGAGAGAGGGGAGAAGAGTAGGAAAGAGAGGGATGAGAGAGGGGAGAAGAGTAGGAGAGAGAGGGGAGAGAGGGGAGTGGGAGAGGGAGGGAGAGAGAGGGGAGAGGAGCAGGAGAGGGAGGGAGAGAGAGGGGAGAAGAGTAGGAGAGAGAGGGAGAGAGGAAGAGATGGGGAGAAGAGTAGTAGAGAGAGGGAGAGAAGAAGAGAGGGGGAGGAGAGAGGGAGAGAGGAAGAGATGGGAGAAGAGTTGGAGAGAGAGGGAGAGAAGAAGAGATGGGGAGAAGAGTAGTAGAGAGAGGGAGAGAGGAAGAGATGGGGAGAAGAGTAGGAGAGAGATGGAGAGAGGAAGAGATGGGGAGAAGAGTAGTAGAGAGAGGGAGAGAGGAAGAGATGGGGAGAAGAGTAGTAGAGAGAGGGAGAGAGGAAGAGATGGGGAGAAGAGTTGGAGAGAGATGAAGAGAGGGGGAGAAGAGTAGTAGAGAGAGGACAAGAGAAAGAGAGGGGGATGAGAGTAGTAGAGTGAAGGAGAGAGGAAGAGAGGAGGGATAAGAGTAGTAGGGAGAGAGAGAGAGAGAGAGAGATGAGAAGATTAGCAGAGAGAGGGAGAGAGGAAGAGAGGGGGAGAAGAGTAGTAGGGAGAGAGAGAGAGAGAGATGAGAAGATTAGCAGAGAGAGGGAGAGAGGAAGAGAGGAGGGATAAGAGTAGTAGGGAGAGAGAGAGAGAGAGAGAGATGAGAAGATTAGCAGAGAGAGGGAGAGAGGAAGAGAGGGGGAGAAGAGTAGTAGGGAGAGAGAGAGAGAGAGATGAGAAGATTAGCAGAGAGAGGGAGAGAGGAAGAGAGGGGGAGAAGAGTAGTAGGGAGAGAGAGAGAGAGAGAGATGAGAAGATTAGCAGAGAGAGGGAGAGAGGAAGAGAGGGGGAGAAGAGTAGTAGCCACTGTCACGCCCTGATCTGTTTCACCTGTCTTTGTGATTGTCTCCACCCTTCCTCCAGGTGTCACCCATCTTCCCCATTATCCCCTGTGTATTTATACCTGTGTTCCCTGTTTGTCTGTTGCCAGTTCGCCTTGTTTGTTCAAGTCAACCAGCGTTTTGTGTCTCAGCTCCTCCTGGTTTTGACCCTTGCCTGTCCTGACTCCGAGCCCACCTGCCTGACGACTCTGCCTGCCCCTGAGCCTGCCTGCCAACCTGTACCTTTTCCCCCCTCTGGATTACCGACCGCTGCCTTACCCTGAGCCTGCCTACCGTCCGGTACCGTTGCCCCACCTCTGGTTTACTGAGCCCTGCCTGCCTTGACCTGTCTATTGCCTGCTCTTGTTGGAATATGAAACTATTGTTGATTCGACGTGGTCTGCATCTGGGTCTTACCTTCATACCTGATAGCCACATAGGTACAACTGTTCCACATGGCACACCCCACAGACACATCTCAATGTGTTGGTGAATATTCGTTTAGGGATACAATTTTGTATGTTGACAAGTTTACAGTTAAAAGCATAGGAATATCAAAATGCACCTCTCCAAAGGCATTTTTGCAACATTTGATTCAAATGACCATTTATGGGGTCAGAACACCCAGTTTCTCCCTTTTCAGAATATTTGGCTTCAGTTTTAGAACTTATTGTCACGATTTCCACCGAAGGTGGCGCCTCTCCCTGTTCGGGTGGTGCTCAGCGGTCGTCGTCGCCGGTCTACTAGCTACCACTGATCCTTTTTTCCTTTTCGTTTAGTCATGTCTGTTTTGTTGTGCACCTGTTTCTTGTTTGGGTTGATTAGTGTGGGTATTTATTTTCTTTCTACCCGCTTTGTGTCGTGCGAGTTTATTTTTCGTTTCCCTGTGTTATGTTTGGGAAAAGTTGTTTTTGTTCATTTTTTTCATTCAGGTTATGTTATTGGGATTTCATTATTTTTGTCATTGTTGGACTGTATATTTTTGTCTGGTGCCTGTATGAATTTTTGATGGACTTTATTAAACTCTGGTTATTGAAATTATCTTCTCTACTGTGCCTGACTCCTACACCCATCTCTCGTAAAGAGACATTACACTTATGTAAGAAACATATGTTTAATTGTCATCCATTGGCAGGCTACATTGTGAGGGTATATAAAGAAGGGACTGTGCCTCATAGACTACGTCCTTTCTGAAGAGGTTCCATTTCAGAATGAGAGGTGCTGTAACTCTGCTAGTGTTGTTGTTCTGTCTGTCTGGGGCATGGGCTCAGGGACAGAGTGGAGGGGCCAGAGAGAATGACATCACAGTGAAGGGGGACTGAAGCTACAGAGACGACCCACAAACAGACGACCGGCCAGACCACCACCCCCCCCCCTGACATCTGGATGGAGCTGAGAGACATGGTGGTGGAACAGAGAGTGGAGCTGACTGTCACCAAGACTGAACTGAAGAACATGGAGGCCAGACTGAAGGACAGTGAGGACCTGGTAGATGAGCAGAAGTTTGAGCTCAGGCTCACCAAGATTAAGCTAGAGGAACTGGAGACAGGCAAAGCACTCCTACGTGTATGGACATCTCTTTCATACACAGTGATGAAAATGTTTTAATAATTGTTTTGTTCACATAATTCCAGCACAAGCAGCTGAACTGTCAGCCACGGGGGCCAGAGTAACAGCCAGTGAGAGGGAGAACACAGGTAATACAAAGAAGTCATTGATACAATAAACTAATATCCTAAAAACATGGTTAGCTAAGTTTCAGTTTCCTAATGTATGTTTCTGTAACCGCAGCCTTCGAAGCCAGACTGAGTGTCATTGAGAGGGAGGTGGAGGAGCTGGGACAGAGAATGTAGCACCAGTAAAGCTGAACTTCACTAAAACACCTTCCATTGTTTGATTTGATTGTGAGGTCATTATCATTTTGTAGAGGACAAAACACATGAGATGTTATACTCAGTATGAAGATGTATTTTAATAATATGGGCTTCACAGAAAATATTCAAGGCTTGTTTTTCGGTACATCCCCTGTGTTCACAGACAGACCAAAGGTGGCTTTCTCTGCTGGTTTGACTGATTCAGGACCTGTAGGATCCTTCAATACTGACACCACATTGATGTACAGTAGAGTCATCACTAACATCAGCAAGGCCTACAAGCCAACTACAGGTAATAACCACACTAAGCAACACACACTGAATCGATCTACAGTCCAGCATTATTAACAGTGTCTCTGAGTGACAGACAGTGCTGATCTCTTCCTGCTTCTCCTCTGATGCAGGTATCTTCACAGCACCAGCGGGAGGAGTCTACTACTTTGAGGCACACTGTTCCCAAGTCTTTGTTTTTTTCTTTCTTTACCACAATGACAAGATGCTGATGTTAATTGTTGATCAGGAGGATGGTTATTATATGTTTCTATCTGATGCTTTGACTGTAGAGCTGGAGGAAAGGGATGTGGTCTAAATGCATCTCCTGACAAACAGGGGGGATCTATGATGATAGAAATAGCCACAGCACTTTCAGTGGTCTCCTGCTCTTCCCTATGTGAGGGCAGCACCATGCTGTAATGTTGTGATGAACTCAGTGTTCTGTTTGGACCAGTTCTGGGGTTAAATCAGTCTCTATGGGGGTGCCACAGGGTTCAATCCTCGGGCTGTCTCTTTTCTCTGTATACATCAGTGATGTCGCTCTTACTGCTGGTGATTCTCTGATCCACCTCTACGCAGACGACACCATTCTGTATACTTCTGGCCTTTCTTTGGACACTGTGTTAACTAACCTCCAGACGAGCTTCAATGCCATACAACTCCTTCCGTGGCCTTCAAGTGCTCTTAAATGCAAGTAAATATAAATGCATGCTCTTCAACCGATCGCTGCCCGCACCTGCCCGCCCGTCCAGCATCACTACTCTGGACATTTCTGACTTAGAATATGTGGACAAATCACAAATACCTAGGTGTCTGGCAAGACTGTAAACTCTCCTTCCAGACTCACATTAACTTCTTTAGAGTAGGGGGCAGTACTTTGACGTCCGGATGAAACGCGTGCCCGTAGTAAACTGCCTGCTACTCAGGCTCAGGAGGTAGGATATGCATATTATTAGTAGATTTGGATAGAAAACACTCAGAAGTTTCTAAAACTGTTTGAATGATGTCTGTGAGCGTAACAGAACTCATATGGCAGGCAAAAACCTGAGAAAAATCCAACCAGGAAGTGTGGAAATCTGAGGTTTGCCATTTTTCAAGCAAGGACATGTGTCAATAAAACCCAAAACACAGCTAAATGAAGCACTAACCTTTGACGATCTTCATCAGATGTGTCACGCTTGTCGTTGGAAATGGAGGACCAAAACGCAGCAGGTATGTGTATGCTCATCTTGCTTTTTAATAAATACAAAATGAACACCAAAATAACAAAGAACGAACGATCAACAAAAACAGTCTGGTAAGGCACAAGGCTAAACACAGAATACCTGAAAACCAAACAGTGCCCAAAAACCCCGGAATACTTAAACCAAATGCCCCTTCCACAAAACACACCACCCCGAACCACATAAAACGAAGACCCTCTGCCACGTCCTGACCAAACTACAATACCAATTAACCTTATACTGGCCAGGACGTGACAGTACCCCCCCCCCCCCCCCCCCTTAAAGGTGCTAACCCCGGAAGCACCTTAACAAAAATAACCCCAAGCAAAACCAAAAAGAAAAATTCCCCCCCGGGGGGGGGGGTGGCGCCGTCAACGACGGCACTGTGCTACACCCCCCCTCCCCAACCCACCTATCTCTGGAGGTGGCTCCGGCTCAGGCCGTTCCAGGCTGTCGGGGCAGTCTGGCAACTCGGGACAGTCGGGGCAGTCTGGCAACTCGGGACAGTCGGGGCAGTCTGGCAACTCGGGACAGTCGGGGCAGTGTGGCAACTCGGGACAGTCGGGGCAGTCTGGCAACTCGGGAGAGTCGGGGCAGTCTGGCAACTCGGGGCAGTCTGGCAACTCGGGGCAGTCTGGCAACTCGGGGCAGTCTGGCAACTCGGGACAGTCTGGCAACTCGGGACAGTCTGGCAACTCGGGACAGTCTGGGCAGTCTGGCCACTGCGGCAGTTCAGGGCAGTCTGGCCACTGCGGCAGTTCAGGGCAGCCTGGCCACTCCAGCAGTTCAGCGCAGCCTGGCCACTCCGGCAGTTCAGGGCAGCCTGGCCACTCCGGCAGTTCAGCGCAGCCTGGCCACTCCGGCAGTTCAGCGCAGTCTGGCCACTCCGGCAGTTCAGGGCAGTCTGGCCACTCCGGCAGTTCAGCGCAGCCTGGCCACTCCGGCAGTTCAGCGCAGTCTGGCCACTCCGGCAGTTCAGGGCAGTCTGGCCACTCCGGCAGTTCAGCGCAGCCTGGCCACTCCGGCAGTTCAGCGCAGCCTGGCCACTCCGGCAGTTCAGCGCAGTCTGGCCACTCCGGCAGTTCAGCGCAGTCTGGCCACTCCGGCAGTTCAGGGCAGTCTGGCCACTCCGGCAGTTCAGGGCAGTCTGGCCACTCCGGCAGTTCAGGGCAGTCTGGACACTCCGGCAGTTCAGCGCAGTCTGGCCACTCCGGCAGTTCAGGGCAGTCTGGCCACTCCGGCAGTTCAGGGCAGTCTGGCCACTCCGGCAGTTCAGGGCAGTCTGGCCAATCCGGCAGTTCAGGGCAGTCTGGCCACTCCGGCAGTTCAGGGCAGTCTGGCCACTCCGGCAGTTCAGGGCAGTCTGGCCACTCCGGCAGTTCAGGGCAGTCTGGCCACTCCGGCAGTTCAGCGCAGTCTGGCCACTCCGGCAGTTCAGCGCAGTCTGGCCACTCCGGCAGTTCAGCGCAGTCTGGCCACTCCGGCAGTTCAGCGCAGTCTGGCCAGTTCTACGCAGTCTGTGCGTAGAGCGGGAGTCGGGTAGCCTGGTCCTCGGAGGCGTACCGGCGACCAGATGCGCTGCGCAGGCATCCTCCTACCAGGCTGGATGCCCGCTCTAGCACGGCATCTGCGAGGGGCTGGAACAACGCGCACCGGACTGTGCGTGCGTATGGGTGAGATAGTGCGCTCCTCAGCGAAACATGACGCTCTCCACCCCATACGCTCCTCCATATAACCACGGGTAGCTGGCTTCCGGCTCTTCCTATGCCTAGCCAAACTACCCGTGTGCCCCCCCAAAAAAAAATATTGGGGGTGCCTCTCGTGCTTCACCCTCAGCGCGTCCATGGCCTCGTACCTCCGCCTCTCTGCCTTGGCTGCCTCAATTTCCCACTGCGGGCGGCGATAATCCCCAGCCTGGTGCCAAGGTCCGGCCCCGTCCAGTACTTCCTCCCAGGTCCACTTCTCCCGCCAGTCCAACTCGAAGTCCCTCTGCTCCTTCTTCTGCTGCTTGGTCCATAGTTGGTGGGTGATTCTGTCACGCTTGTCGTTGGAAATGGAGGACCAAAACGCAGCAGGTATGTGTATGCTCATCTTGCTTTTTAATAAATACAAAATGAACACCAAAATAACAAAGAACGAACGATCAACAAAAACAGTCTCGAACCACATAAAACGAATACCCTCTGCCACGTCCTGACCAAACTACAATACCAATTAACCTTATACTGGCCAGGACGTGACAAGATGACACTCCTAGGACATTATGTTACACAATACATGTATGTTTTGTTCGATAAAGTTCATATTTATATCCAAAAACAGCATTTTACATTGGCGCGTGATGTTCAGAAAATGTATTCCCACCAAAACGTCCGGTGAATGTGCACATCAATTTACAAAAATACTCATCATAAACGTTGACAAAATATATAACAATTATTTCAAGAATTATAGATAGACTATTCCTGGATGCAACCGCTGTGTCAGATTTTAAAATAGCTTTACAGAGAAAGCACATTTTTCAATATTCAGAGTACATAGCTCAGCCATCACAGCGAGCTATACAGACACCCGCCAAGTTTGGGGCAACCTAAACTCAGAATTAGTATTAGAAATATTCTCTTACCTTTTCTGATCTTCATCAGAATGCACTCCCAGGACTGCTACTTCCACAAGAAATGTTGTTTTTGTTCCAAATAATCCATATTTATGTCCAAATACCGCCGTTTTGGTCATGCGTACAGATCACTTATCCAAAGGCATAACGCGTGAGCGCGGAACCAGAGACGAAAAGTCAAAATGTTCCATTACCGTACTTAGAAGCATGTCAAACGCTGTTTAAAATCAATCTTTATGGTATTTTTAACGTAAAATTGCGATAATATTCCAACCGGACAATAGCGTATTCATTGATGGAGAAAAAGAAGGAACAGCGTGCTCTCGTGACCGCACATATCCAATTCCTTTGTTGCCAGGCAGTCCACTCAGAAACTGAGCTCCTATTATCTGCCCAGTGACCGGAGAATGCTCAAACCACTTTCTGAAGGCTTTAGACAGCCAATGGAAGCCTTAGGAAGTGCAACGTAACCCCACTGATACTGTAGTTTTGAAAGGGACTAGAAAGAAGAACTACAATTCTCAGATCCTCCACTTCCTGGTTGACTTTTTCTCAGGTTTTTGCCTGCCATATGAGTTCTGTTATACTCACAGACACCATTCAAACAGTTTTGGAAACTTCAGAGTGTTTTCTATCCAAATCTACTAATAATATGCATATTCTAGTTTCTGGGCCAGAGTAGTAACCTGTTTAAATTGGGTACGTTTTTCATCCGGCCGTGAAAATACTGCCCCCTAGCCCAGACAGGTTACTGTTAGGGCTAGGGGGCAGTATTGACACGGCTGGATAAAAAACATACCCGATTTAATCTGGTTACCACTCCTACCCAGTAACTAGAATATGCATATACTTATTACATATGGATAGAAAACACCCTAAAGTTTCTAAAACTGTTTGAATGGTGTCTGTGAGTATAACAGAACTCAAATGGCAGGTCAAAACCTGAGAGATTCCTTTACAGGAAGTGGCCTGTCTGACCATTTCTTGAACTTCTTTTCCATCTCTATCTTTTACTAAGGACCTCTGCTCTAACGTGACACTTCCCACGTCTTCCATAGGCGCTCAGAGCCCGGGAAAAAACAGAATGTCGTCATTCCAGCCCCAGGCTGAAACACATTATCGCCTTTCTCAAGTAGCCGATCAAGGGACTCTGGGCTTATGCGCGTGACCCGACCGCCCCTGCCTTTGTGATTTTTTCCTCTGTTTGCCGAAAAGGAGATTCCCTGTCGGAATATTATCGCTTTTCTACGAGAAAAATGGCGTAAAAATTGATTTTAAACAGCGGTTGACATGCTTCGAAGTATGGTAATGGAATATTTCGAATTTTATTGTCACGAATTGCGCCATGCGCGCGACACTTCTTTACCATTTCGGATAGTGTCTGGAACGCACGAACAAAACGCCGCTATTCGGATATAACGATGGATTATTTTGGACCAAACCAACATTTGTTATTGAAGTAGACGTCCTGGGAGTGCATTCTGACGAAGACAACAAAAGGTAATCAAACTTTTATAATAGTAAATATGATTATGGTGAGTGCTAAACTTGCCGGGTGTCTAAATAGCGAGCCTGTGATGCCTGGGCTATGTACTTAGAATATTGCAAAATGTGCTTTCACCAAAAAGCTATTTTAAAATCGGACATATCGAGTGCATAGAGGAGGTCTGTATCTATAATTCTTAAAATAATTGTTATGCTTTTTGTGATCGTTTATCGTGAGTAATTTAGTAAAATGTTAGCGAATTCCCCGGAAGTTTGCGGGGGGTATGCTAGTTCTGAACGTCACATGCTAATGTAAAAAGCTGGTTTTTGATATAAATATGAACTTGATTGAACAAAACATGCATGTATTGTATAACATAATGTCCTAGGGTTGTCATCTGATGAAGATCATCAAAGGTGAGTGCTGCATTTAGCTGTCTTCTGGGTTTTGGTGACATTATATGCTGGCTTGAAAAATGGGTGTCTGATTATTTCTGGCTTGGTACTCTGCTGACATAATCTAATGTTTTGCTTTCGTTGTAAAGCCTTTTTGAAATCGGACAGTGTGGTTAGATTAACGAGAGTCTTGTCTTTAAATAGCTGTAAAATAGTCATATGTTTGAGAAATTGAAGTAATAGGATTTTTAAGGTTTTGAAAATCGCGCCACAGGCTGCAAGTGGCTGTTACGTAGGTGGGACGCCAGCGTCCCACCTAGCCCATAGAGGTTAAGCTCGCCTTATCTCAGCTCACTGGTCACCATAGCAACACCCACCCATAGCACGTGCTCCAGCAGGTATATTTCACTGTTCATCCCCAAAGCTAACACTTCCTTTGGCCGCCTTTCCTTCCAGTTCTCTGCTGCCAATGACTGGAGCGAATTGCAAAAATCACTGAAGTTGGAGACTTATATCTCCCTCACTAACTTCAAGCATCGACTGTCAGAGCAGCTTACCGATCGCTGCAGCTGTACACAGCCCATCTGTAAATAGCCCATCCAACCAACTACCTACCGCATCCCCATATTTGTTTTAGTTTTTTTCTGCTCTTTTGCACACCAGTTTTCTGCTCTACTTGCACATCCTCATCTGCACATCTATCACTCCAGTGTTGATTGCTAAATTGTAATTACTTTGCCACTATGGCCTATTTATTGTCTTATCTCCTTCATTTGCACACACTGTATACAGATTTTCTATTGTGTTATTGACTGTATGTTTGTTTATCCGATGTGTAACTCTGTGTTGTTGTTTTTGTCACACTGCTTTGCTTTATCTTGGCCAGGTCGCAGTTGTAAATGAGAACTTGTTCTCAACTTGTTCTCTACTTGGTTAAATAAAGGTAAAATAAAAAATAAATAAATAAAAATGTTAGCATAATATTGCTTCCACCTATACTGATGCAGTACTTGAGGGTTAATGAGAGCAGACGAGGAGAGTTAGACAATCTGAATCATTGTCAACCAATCATCGGGAGGAAGAGGGGGAGTACCACTTTATCAGCATCCTTGACAGAATCCTATTTTCTTACACTCTCTCTCTCTCTCTCTCTCTTTCTCTCTCTTTCTCTCTCCTCACACTATCCTTCTCTCTCTCTCTCTCTCTCTCTCTCTTCTCCCCGCTCTATCTATCCTTTAGACTAATTTACTTAATTGAGCTCATGAAACGCTTCAGAAGCAAATTACTCCTTGACCGAATGTACTGTAAACATGGTTACTAATGTTTTTGTTTAGCTTAAGGTGTTGTTTTAAGAAGCAGTGCTATCATTAATGCAGTGCTGTCATTAATTGTAACACAACAACACATTTTATTGTGTTACAGCTTTTCTGTTACAGGCCTACACACAATACCCCATAATGTCAAAGTGGAATTATGTTTTTAGACATTTTTACAAATTAATAAAAAATGTAAAGCAATAATGTCTTGAGTCAATAAGTATTCAACCCCTTTGTTATGGCAAGCCTAAATAAGTTCAGGAGTAAACATTTACTTAACAAGTCACATAAAGCCTCCTGAGTGGCGCAGCAGTCTAAGGCATTGCAGTGATTGAGTCATCACTACAGACCCGGGTTCGTGGCGGGCCAGTAGTGGCGGGCCAGTAGTCATTCTTTTGTCGCCAGCTGGACGGTGTTTCCTCCAACACGTTGGTGCAGCTGGCTTCCAGGTGGAGCAGTGTGTCACGAAGCAGTGTGGCTTGGCAGGGTCGAGTTTCGGAGGATACATGGCTCTCGACCTTCACCTCTCCCGAGTCCGTAGGGGAGTTGCAGCGATGGGACAAGACTGTCACTACCAATTGGATATTTATTTTAATTTAACCTTTATTTAACTAGGCAAGTCAGCTAAGAA
This sequence comes from Salmo salar, assembly GCF_965601325.2. Taxonomy (NCBI): domain Eukaryota; kingdom Metazoa; phylum Chordata; class Actinopteri; order Salmoniformes; family Salmonidae; genus Salmo; species Salmo salar. The sequence continues at coordinate 30,095,589 of NC_138319.1, read as the reverse complement.
CAAATTCTTATTTACAATGACGGCCTACCGGGAACAGTGGGTTAACTGCCTTGTTCAGGGGCAGAACGACAGATTATTACCTTGTGAGCTCAGGGATTCGATCCAGCAACCTTTCAGTAACTGGCCCAACACTCTAACCACTAGGTTACCTGCCGCCCAGGATATCACGAAAAAGGGGTCAAATTTGAAAAATGATCACGTAATAAGTTGCATGGACTCACTCTGTGTGCAATAAGAGTTTAAAATGATTTTTGAATGACTACTTCATCTCTGTACCCCACAATGATCTTTAAGGTCCCTCAGTCGAGAAGTGAATTTCAAACACAGATTCAACCACAAAGACTAGGGAGGTTTTCCAATGCCTCGCAAAGAAGGGAATGTAGATGGGTAAAAAAACAAAAACAGACATTGAGTATCCGTTTGAGCATGTAAAGTTATTAATTACACCCAGTTACTACAAAGATACAGGCGTCCTTCTTGACTCAGTTGCCGGAGAGGAAGGAAACTGCTCAGGAATTTCACCATGAGGCCAATGGTGATTTTAAAACAGTTACAGAGTTTAATGGCTGTGAAAGGAGAAAACTGAGGGCATTGTAGTTACTACACAATACTAACCGAAATGATAGAGAAATGACAAAGAAGGAACAAAGAAGGAAGTCAAAGAAGGAAGTCTGTCCAAAATAAAAATATTCCAAAACATGCATCCTGTTTGCAATAAGGCACTAAAGTAAAACTGTAAATAATGTGGCAATTTTTTAAAACTTTATGTCCTGAATACAAAGAATTATATATGGGGCAAGTCCAACACAACCTATCACTGAATAACACTCTTCATATTTTCAAGCATACTGGTGGCTGCACCATGTTATGGGTATGCTTGGATTGGCAAGGACAATGAAGTTCAGACAAATTCACCTTTCAGCAGGACAATAACCTAAAACACAAGGTTCAATATACACTACAGTTGCTTACCAAGACTACATTTATTCCTGAGTGGCCTAGTAACAGTTTTAACTTAAATCGACTTGAAAATCTATGGCAAGACTGGATAATGGCTGTCTCACAATAATCAACAACCAACTTGACAAGTCTTGAATAATACAGATATATTTTTTAAGTGCAAATATTGTACAATCCAGGTGTGCAAAGCTCTTAAAGCTCTTAAAGCTCTTAAGACTTACCCACAAAGACACGCAGCTGACATAGCTGCCAAAGGTATTGACTCAGGGGTGTAAATACTTATGTAAATTAGATATTTCTGTATTTTTGTAAAAAAATAACTTAGCAAAAATGTTTTTACTTTGTCATTATGGGGTATTGTGTTTAGAAAAAATATTTTTAATTCAGGCAACAACATGGAATTAGTCAATGGGCATGAATACTTTCTGAGGACACTGTATATGAGACCCCAAAACCCAGAATCTCCCTTCTCTCTCTCTCTTTTCTGGGAAAAGGAAACTTGTGTGACCCTACAGGTCTTTGAAAACGGAAATCATTTTTTCATTTTTTTCATACAGTAAATCCAAGACATTAGCAACTTTCTTTATCTTTTACTCTAAAGTGATGGTCTCTCCTCCTCTCTCCTCTTCTCTCTCTCTTTCCTCCTCTCTCTCTCTCTCTCTCTCCCCCCCTCTCTCTCTGACTAGCTGAAGTAGCTTTCACCTGCGTTTGGTATGACAGACCTTTTGAATTCTCCATGGTGTAATGTTCTATTAGGGATGAAAAGAGCTTGGGATCAGATAAGAGAGAATATTCTGATGGTGCTTGATGGGATCTCTAGTTCATTTGTGGAGTGAATGGACGTTATGGGTGTGAGGCCATGGCAATATTGGATCTCTTATCCAGAATATAAGCCTGGCAAATGAATAGATATTAAAGTTAATGTGATTGGACGGCTGGAGGATCGGAACTACAGGAGTCAGAACTGCTAAATCATCCAATCAGAAGTAGGTGTTGTCATGGAATGAATAGCCTATTAACAGAACTTTGCAAGGTAGCAACATGACAACCAATGGGTGAAGTGGGCCAGTGCTGAATTCAACAGACTCTCTTTCATTCCATGTGCAGCACTGGTAACCAAAGCAGATGTAGCATTGCTGTATAAGAGGTCTGGGCATTTATGGCGCAGGAGATCATGCCCTGTAATCACAAGAGCTCTGGTTCAAGCCCTGGATTTCACTGCATTCTGCAGCACTAAATATGATTTTTTTTTTAACTAATGGGAGCTGATTAGAGTCGGTCGCCTATTTGAAGCCCAGGACATTGTAGGTTGTACCACAATGTTTTCCTCTACAGATGTGAGCTCAACCCTCTTTTCCTTTAGCATATTTCAGTCAATCGACACACATACAGTTAGGCCTACACAGTACATTCTGACAGTATAACACGTATGCTAATAGTATATTCTGACCATATAGCAGTATATAATCAAATATTCTAACAGTATATAATAATATATTCTGACAGTATAACACGTATGCTAATAGTATATTCTGACCATATAACAGTATATAATAAAATATTCTAACAGTATATAATAATATATTCTGACAGAATAACAGTATATTATAGTATATTCTGACCATATAACAGTATATAATAATATATTCTGACAGTATAACAGTACATTATAGTATATTCTGACCATATACCACTATATAATAATATATTCTGACAGTATATAATAATATATTCTGACAGTATAACAGTATATTATAGTATATTCTGACCATATAACAGTATATAATAATATATTATGACAGTACAACAGTATATTATAGTATATTCTTGTCATAATTGTCGTAAGGAGAGGACCAAAACGCAGCAGGGACATGTATACTCATCTTCTTTATTGACGGGAAAAGAAGGGAAAAACCTAAACAAACACATATACAAAAATAACAAAACGATGAACGAAACAATAACAGTCTTGAAGGCAACACAGCAATCCAAGAACAATCTCCCACAAACACTAAACCAAACACATACCCATATATAGGACTCTCAATCAGAGGCAACTAGAAAACACCTGCCTCCAATTGAGAGTCCAACCCCAATAAACTAGACATAGAAATACAAAAGACTAGAGACCACATAGAAATACAAACATAGAACATAACCCCAAAAACCTGGAACTAACTAAACCAACATCCTACTAAATAAATCACCACCCCAAACCACATAAACAAAATACCCTCTGCCACGTCCTGACCAAACTACAATAACAAATAACCCTTATACTGGTCAGGACGTGACAATTCTGACCACATAACAGTATATAATAATATATTCTGACAGTATAACAGTATATTATAGTATATTCTGACCATGTAACAGTATATAATAATATATTCTCACAGTATAACAGTATATTATAGTATATTCTGACCATATAACAGTATATAATAATATATTCTCACAGTATAACAGTATATTATAGTATATTCTGACCATATAACAGTATATAATAATATATTCTGACAGTATAACAGTATATTATAGTATATTCTGACAGTATAACAGTATATTATAGTATATTCTGACAGTATAACAGTATATTATAGTATATTCTGTTGCTAAAACATACAATGATCTATTCTGATTGAAGGTAGTCTATATAATAGAATAATAATATTATAATACGTCTCAGATTTCCATATGTCTGTTTGTATTCTGTCACACGTTGGACTAGATATTATTATTATTATTATTATTATTATGTAACGTGTGACAGAATACAAGCAGACATATGGATATCTTAGCGCACAACACAGTGTAGATATTGGTATTCTTCGGTACTTCCAGTGCTATTTTGAGAATATGCTAATAATCCACAGAGCGATTGACACTGAAGGTCACTAATTAACATAAATCAATTCTGCACTCATTTAGGAGAGAAACGCTGCAAATATAACCTAGTGTAGAAGCCATTTTGGCCTTCTAACGTGTTGTGTAGGCTGTGGGCGCATTACTCCGACGCATGCCAGATCTTACAACACCTGGATGGATATTACGCATCAGCTAACCACATCAATCTGGTGCCCAACAGCACTGTTGATGATGCGTGCAGCATCTGAGCATGGCAACACGGCCCATGTGTTGCCTGTCTAGGGATGTTTTAGCTTGTTTTGTACACTAGTAAGGGCACTCTCACATTGGGTTGTGGGTCACATGGTACAGGAAGGGGAGGCCAACACAGATGACCAGGAAGAATTAATTAGCACAAGTGAGAGGAGAGCGGTTTTTAACTTCTCCCCGGAAAATGCTTACGGAAATGCACCTCTGCACATGTTATACTGTAAATTAAGTGGGTTGGACCTTTGTATTTTATATCTGCAATAAATGGGAACATGAACACCACCCAACCAAAGATGTAGGCCTAGACTATGTTTGGGAAGCAAATTCTATGTGGACGCACCATTAAGAGCTCTCAATGTCTATAGGCCTACAGCTACAGTGGCAAGAAAAAGTATATGAACCCTTTGGAATTACCTGGATTTCTGCATAAATTGGTCATCAAATGTGATCAATCTTCATTTAAGTCACAGCAATAGACAAACATAGTGTGCTTAAACTAATAACACACAAATAATTGTATTTTTCTTGTCTATATTGAATACATCATTTAAATATTTACAGTGTAGGTTGGAAAAAGTATGTGAACCCCTAGGCTAATGACTTCTCCAAAAGCTAATTGGAGTCAGGAGTCAGCTAACCTGGAGTCTAATCAATGAGACGAGATTGGAGATGTTGGTTAGAGCTGCCCTGCCCAATAAAAAACACTCCGAAAATTTGAGTTTGCTATTCACAAGAAGCATTGCCTGATGTGAACCATGCCTCGAACAAAAGAGATCTCAGAAGACCTTAAGGGTCAACCTGTTATTAAGTCCAAGGGTTCACATACTTTTTCCACCCTGCACTGTGAATGTTTACATGGTGTGTTCAATAAAGACATGAAAACGTATAATTGTTTGTGTTATTAGTTTAAGCAGACTGTGTTTGTCTATTTTTCTGATCTAGATGAAGATCAGATCAAATGTTATGAACAATTTATTCAAATATCCAGGTAATTCCAAAGGGTTCACATACTTTTTCTTGCCACTGTAGGTTCTTCACAGCAGCTTGAATGAATGAAAAAACGTCAAAAATATTGTTCAGTGTTGATAGGGTACTGAGTTTACTTGAATATCTCCATACCAGATCATGTCGTGGAATTCACATGCGACCAAGTGATCAGCCTACCTTTTCTCTATCCCACACTTTTTGACTGATGCATAAAATGTGTCTTTTGGAGTGCTGTCCATTCTTTATGTCCAGAATCCATTGCCCTTCCTATCATCATTCCTCTAAGCATCATCAAGCCCATCCACACATTTCCCCCCTTTTTAAATGTGTAGAGTAGCCCAGCCTAGGAGTTCCAAAACATTTTCCATCAGGCCACCCCATTCCAGCATTGGGGAAAATTTTGCAGGTTTAAAGCTTATTTCCTGCAATTCTATACATTTTGCTATGATATGGAGACTATTTTGGAATTTTTTTAAGCTAATTTCCTGCTATTCTACACATTTTGTCATGGGGTGCAGAGAACATGTTGTCACGTCCTGACCACAGAGAGCTCTTATTTTCTATGGTGGAGTAGGTCAGGGCGTGACTGGGGGGTTTATCTACTTTATTTAGTTCTATGTTGTTTTGGTTCTAGTTTCTTTTTTCTATGTTGGGATTTTTGTATGATCCCCAATTAGAGGCAGCTGGTCATCATTGTCTTTAATTGGGGATCATATTTAAGTAGTTGTTTTTCCCACCTGTGTTTGTGGGAGATTATTTTTAGTTAGTGCATGTTGCACCTCTGTCGTCACAGTTTGTGTTTTGTTTATAGTTTATTGTTTGTTTTGCAAAGTTTCACATTAAAATATAAGATGTGGAACGATACCCACAATGCACTTTGGTCTCCGTCCTACGACGAACGTGAGACATGTTGCAGTTTTAAAGATAATTTGAGTGACTCAAACATAACAACAAAATCTATGGGCTAAAAGATCTAGCTAAAAAACATTAGCTGTCACGGGCTAGTTGATCTGTTATAAATAGCTCTCTAAGGTCTGCAATGACTGACATGACAACAGGAAAACTGATGATGCACTACCCAACTTAGAAATTCTACTTCATGCATTCTACTATTACAACTTTCAAGAGTAAGTTGGACTCAGTTCCTTTAAAAAGTTATCCCCTGCCAACCACTCACCCGCCCCACAGTTTGGGAAACACAGGGCTAGCCTATGATAGGCCTATCTGCAATGTGGAGGCTTTAATTAAGCAATAAGGCACCTCCCGGCTGTGTTATATGGCCAATATACCACTGCTAAGGGCTGTTCTTACGAACGACGCAACGCAGAGTGCCTGGATACCGCCCTTAGCCGTAGTATATTGCCCATATATCACAAACCCCAGAGGTGTCTTATTGCTATTATAAACTGGTTACCAATGTAATTAGAGCAGTAAAATAACTGTTTTGTCATACCTGTGGTTTATGGTCTGCAGAAAGAGGTGGAAGGCAAAAGAGTGTTGGAGAGAGAGAATTTGAAAACAAATCAAATTTTGATAAACTCCCATATCTACTGGGTGAAATACCACAGTGTGCCATCACAGCAGCAAGATGTGTGACCTGTTGTCACAAGAAAAGGGCCACCAGTGAAGAACAAACACCACTGTTAATACAAACCATATTTATTTATTTTCCCTTTTGTAGTTTAACTATTTGCACATTGTTACAACACGGTATATAGACATAATGTAATGTTTACTGTTCATTTTTTATTGTTTATTTCACTTTTGTTTATTATCTATATCACTTGCTTTGACAATGTAAATATATGTTTCCCATGCCAATAAAGCCCTTTGAATTGAATTGAATTGAGAGCAACTTCAGTAGCATTCAGCACTGGGTAGCGACCTCTGAACGAAACAAAGCTTCTTTTAGAGAAGTCATCAGTCTCACTAGTTAGTTCACACTGCACTGAGTACTGCCTACCATAAAAATGTATTGATCTGGTAATGAACCGTCTCTTACTATCACCGAGTGCTGCTGTTGGTGACGTCGTTAAAGTTGGGAACCGCAGGCACAAATAGCTATGGTTTGTTGGTAGTCTATAATATTGAATGAGTGTGAGAGAGATAGAGAGACAGAGCGAGCGAGTGAGAGTGAGAGTAAGAGACAGACAGACAGACAGACAGACAGACAGACAGACAGACAGACAGACAGACAGACAGACAGACAGACAGACAGACAGACAGACAGACAGACAGACAGACAGAGAGAGAGAGAGGGAGAGAGGGAGAGAGAGAGTGAGGGTGGGTGGGAAGAAGAGAGGGAGGGAGCGAGAGAGAGAGGGAGGGTGGGAAGAAGTGAGGGAGGGAGGGAGAGAGAGCGAGAGAGAGGGAGGGTGGGAAGAAGAGATAGGGAGCGAGAGAGAGGGAGAGAGAGAGCGAGAGGGAGGGTGGGTGGGAAGAAGAGAGAGGGAGAGAGAGAGAGGGAGGGTGGGAAGAAGAGAGGGAGGGAGAGAGAGAGAGAGAGAGGGAGGGTGGGTGGGAAGAAGAGAGAGGGGGCGAGAGAGAGGGAGAGAGAGAGCGAGAGAGAGGGAGGGTGGGAAGAAGAGAGAGGGAGGGAGAGAGAGGGAGAGAGAGAGCGAGAGAGAGGGAGGGTGGGTGGGAAGAAGAGAGAGAGAGAGGGAGGGTGGGTGGGAGGAAGAGAGGGAGGGAGAGGGTGGGAAGAAGAGAGAGAGAGAGAGAGAGAGAGAGGGAGGGTGGGTGGGAAGAAGAGAGAGAGAGAGAGAGAGAGGGAGGGAGGGTGGGTTGGAAGAAGAGAGGGAGGGAGGAGAGAGGGAGGGAGGGAGGGAGGGAGAGGGTGGGAAGAAGAGATAGAGATATTCGCGCGGCATAGTCTCCTCGTCGCCAGTCTGTAGCTCTCGAGCGGCAGGAAAGCCGTGTCTCGCACTGAACGGATATATTTCTCCGACACTTTCATTTATTCCGTTTTCAGTCTTTTATCAACGCTAAGATGCACCGGCGAAGTCCCGGGCTGGTTTTAACATTCCCGTTAACATCAATGCTGTGGATTTTGAACAGTTTTAGCAGCTTGCACGGTGCTCTCCCTTCAGCACGTAAGTTACCGGTTTGTTTCATCGTCATTTGAGCTGGTGGTGGCTCACGGGGGCATCTCGGGGCAGGGAACTGTGGAAGACAGGGCATGAGAACCGACCACTGACGCACGGAAATGATGTTTGGTGCCATTATGAACATGTTGGCTATTTTGTAGATGGGTTCATTGTCAACTGACTGTATTTTGTCGTGCGTGTTTAGTGGGTACATATATTTATGCGACGCAGCAGCTAGGACGCTCCGTACAATTTCCCTCTTATTCCCTTGAAGGTACATTGTCTTATATGTTATTATAACGGGTCTGGTGTTGTTGTCAAGGCTCCGTTAAGGGATACTCACCTATCCGGAAAAGGTAGCCTATGAGAAAAACATGCTAGTGGTGGTGGAACTTCATGCTTTGATTGGTTGCCACTTTCATTTTTTGTTGTTGATGTTGTCAACGTGCGTGCGGTGTATTCTATCTAGCTAAAGCTCTGTGTTTATCATTGCAGACAGCCAAGATTAATTTGGAGATATAGTGTATGTCTGTCCGTAGCTTGTTTAGAGTTATGTCGGTTGGTTCCAGCCGCTCTAAGTAACATACCCGATTCTATATGGTCCACAGGACCATAGCACACCCATGTACAGCTCTCTCCAGGAGTAGTAACCCTGTTACAAAACCGTAGAGGTTTTGGTCAACCCTGTGGATCAGGAAACTACCAAATCTCATCACTACTGTAAGCATATTAAATATTAATGTTGGTCCTGCAAGCTGTTACAGTTAACTACCCTCCTGGGTTTTATTTATAATATCTTATTATTACTGCATCTATGCAGCTGTGTGTTTGTGCATGTGTGTGGTCGGTAGATTAATCATACTCAGAAACAGGGAAACCAGACTGTTAGCTGTTAATTCATTGCACTGCCATTTCTCTCTCTCTCTCCCTCTCTCTCTCTCTCTCTCTCTCTCTCTCTCTCTCTCTCTCTCCCTCTCTCTCTCTCTCTCTCTCTCTCTCTCTCTCTCTCTCTCTCTCTCTCTCTCTCTCTCTCTCTCTCTCAATTCAGTTAAATTCAATTCAAGGGGCTTTATTGGCATGGGAAACATATGTTTACTTTGCCAAAGCAAGTGCACTAGATAATAAAGAAAAGTGAAATAAACAATACAAATGAACTGTAAACTTTACACTCACAAAAGTTTCAACAGAATAAACACATTACAAATGTCATATTATGTATATATACAGTGTTGTAAGGATGTGCAAACGGTTAAAGTACAAATGGGAAAATAAATAAACATAAATATAGGTTGTATTTACAATGGTGTTTGTTCTTCACTGGTTGCCCTTTTCTTGTGGCAACAGGTCACACATCTTTCTGCTGTGATGGCACACTGGTATTTCACCCAGTAGATATGGGAGTTTATCAAAATTTGGTTTGTTTTCTAATTCTTTGTGGGTCTGTGTAATCTGAGGGAAATATGTGTCTCTAATATGGTCATACATTTTGCAGGAGGTTAAGAAGTGCAGCTCAGTTTCCACCTCATTGTGTGGGCAGTGTGCACATAGCCTGTCTTCTCTTGAGAGCCAGGTCTGCCTACGGCGGCCTTTCTCAATAGCAAGGCTATGCTCACTGAGTCTGTACATAGTCAAAGCTTTCCATAACTTTGGTTCAGTCACAGTGGTCAGGTATTATGCCACTGTGTACTCTCTGTTTTGGGCCAAATAGCATTCTAGTTTGCTCTGCTTTTTTGTTCATTCTTTCCAATCTCTCCCTTTCTCTCTCTCTCTCTTTCTTTTTCTCACTCACTCACTCACTCTCACTCTCTGGAAATTACTCTGTCCCTTTCTCTTTCTCTCTGTGATTCTTCTTTCTCCCTTCTATCCTCTCTTTTTTTTCTCTCTACCACTCCCTTCCTCTTCTCTCTCCTTCATTCTATCTCTCTCCCACTCACCACTGATCCACCCTTCATTTTCTTTCTCTCTCTCTCCATCCCCATTCCCTCTATCTCCCACGCTCTCTCTCCATCCCCATTCCCTCTATCTCCCACGCTCTCTCTCCATCCCCATTCCCTCTATCTCCCACGCTCTCTCTCCATCCCCATTCCCTCTATCTCCCACGCTCTCTCTCCATCCCCATTCCCTCTATCTCCCACGCTCTCTCTCTCCATCCCCATTCCCTCTATCTCCCACGCTCTCTCTCCATCCTCATTCCCTCTATCTCCCTCTATCTATTCACTCTCTCTCCATTCTATAGCTCCCCTCTTTCATTTTTGCTCTCCCTCATTCTAGCTCCCCCCTCCCCTCCCCTGCCCCCTGCCCCCTCCTCTCCTTTCCCCTGCCCCCTCCCTACCCCCCTCCCCCCTCCCTGCCCCCTCCCCTGCCCCCTCACCCTTTTCTATTTTCTACCTTATTTTTCCTCTCTACCTGATTACTAGTGTTTGATAAAAACTCCATTCTACCAGGATTCTCTCTAGGGAAAAACTGTGTGTGTGTGTGTGTGTGTGTGTGTGTGTGTGTGTGTGTGTGTGTGTGTGTGTGTGTGTGTGTGTGTGTGTGTGGTGTGTGTGTGTGTGTGTGCTTGCGTGTGTGTGTGTGTGATTCTCTCCAGGGATTAGGTGTTGGAGCAGATAACAGGATCAGATCCACAGACCAGCCAGACTCTGCATGGGGCTAGCTTTCATACAACCCTCTGGCCCTGGTACAATACAAGACTAGGATAGAACCTTAAACTGACTGGGGCTAGCTTTCATACAACCCTCTGGCCCTGGTACAATACAAGACTAGGATAGAACCTTAAACTGACTGGGGCTAGCTTTCATACAACCCTCTGGCCCTGGTACAATACAAGACTAGGATATAACCTTAAACTGACTGGGGCTAGCTTTCATACAACCCTCTGGCCCTGGTACAATACAAGACTAGGATAGAACCTTAAACTGACTGGGGCTAGCTTTCATACAACCCTCTGGCCCTGGTACAATACAAGACTAGGATAGAACCTTAATAAACTGACTGGGGCTAGCTTTCATACAACCCTCTGGCCCTGGTACAATACAAGACTAGGATAGAACCTTAATAAACTGACTGGGGCTAGCTTTCATACAACCCTCTGGCCCTGGTACAATACAAGACTACGATAGAACCTTAATAAACTGACTGGGGCTAGCTTTCATACAACCCTCTGGCCCTGGTACAATACAAGACTAGGATAGAACCTTAAACTGACTGGGGCTAGCTTTCATACAACCCTTACAGTAGTCTCTGTCCCTTGTACTACAGGAGTAGAATATAACTCCATATTCATCTGAATGTAATGTTGAAACGTTGTTTTCCCATAATAACACTGATTAATAGAGATTCAGTTTGGGATATCCCTGTTCAGTGTTTCATATAGGGACATGCATACCAAGATGATGCAATCTATGCTTTGTCAAGGGAATCAACCAATCCCTGGTTGGGTAAATGCACAGTGACAACCCATGCAGGATAATTCTTTTAACAATGTCCAACTACCACGGCATACACGTGTGTGTGTGTGTGTGTGTGTGTGAGAGAGAGAGAGAGAGAGAGAGGGAGAGATAGGGAGCAGGGTCTAAAGTTATTCTAGTTAATGTGTCCTTATTAGCACCATGTCCGGGACGAAACTAGTATTGCGATATTTTTTGGATGGCAAAAAAATGTAACATGAAAAATCTAATCAAATCAAATGTATTTATATAGCCCTTCTTACATCAGCTGATATCTCAAAGTGCTGTACAGAAACCGAGCCTAAAACCCCAAACAGCAAGCAATGCAGGTGTAGAAGCACAGTGGCTAGGAAAAACTCCCTAGAAAGGCCAAAACCTAGGAAGAAACCTAGAGAGGAACCAGGCTATGAAGGGTGACCAGTCTTCTTCTGGCTGTGCCGGGTGGAGATTGTAACAGAACATGGCCAAGATGTGCAAATGTTCATAAATGACCAGCATAATCAAATAATAATAATCACAGTAGTTGTCGAGGGTGCAACAAGTCAGCACCTCAAGAGTAAATGTCAGTTGGCTATTCATAGCCGATCATTGAGAGTATCTCTACCGCTCCTGCTGTCTCTAGAGAGTTGAAAACAGCAGGTCTGGGACAGGTAGCACGTCGGGTGAACAGGTCAGGGTTCCATAGCCGCAGGCAGAACAGTTGAAACTGGAGCAGCAGCATGGACTGGGGACAGCAAGGAGTTATCATGCCAGGTAGTCCTGAGGCATGGTCCTAGGGCTCAGGTCCTCCGAGAGAGAGAGAAAGAAAGAAAGAAAGAAAGAAAGAAAGAAAGAAAGAAAGAAAGAAAGAAAGAAAGAAAGAATTAGAGAGAGCATACTTAAATTCACACAGGACACCGGATAAGACTGGAGAAATACTCCAGATATAACATACTGACCCTAGCCCCCCGACACATAAACTACTGCAGCATAAATACTGGAGGCTGAGACAGGAGGGGTCAGCAGACACTGTGGCCCTGGACACTGATACCCCCGGACATGGCCAAACAGGCAGGATATAACCACACCCACTTTGCCAAAGCACAGCCTCACACCACTAGAGGGATATCTTCAACCACCAACTTACCATCCTGAGACAAGGCCGAGTATAGCACACAAAGATCTCTGCCACGGCACAACCCAAGGGGGGGGCGCCAACCCAGACAAGAAGACCACGTCAGTGACTCAACCCTCTCAAGTGACGCACCCCTCCTAGGGACAGCATGGAAGAGCATCAGTAAGCCAGTGACTCAGCCCCTGTAATAGGGTTTAGAGGCAGAGAATCCCAGTGGAGAGAGGGGAACCGGCCAGGCAGAGACAGCAAGGGCGGTTCGTTGCTCCAGAGCCTTTCCGTTCACCTTCACACTCCTGGGCCAGACTACACTCAATCATCTGACCTACTGAAGAGATGAGTTTTCAGTAAAGACTTAAGGTTGAGACCGAATCTGCGTCTCTCACATGGGTAGGCAGACCATTCCATAAAAATGGATCTCTATAGGAGAAAGCCCTGCCTCCAGCTGTTTGCTTAGAAATTCTAGGGACAATTAGGCCTCCTGGGACCGTAGCGTACATGTAGGTATGTACGGCAGGACCAAATCAGAGACTTTGGTCCTTTAAAAACCTGCTGTATGTGAAATGTTGTGTGCTATAGCTTGGAAAATAAATAAATGTGATTCTGGATGACAATATAACGATGTTTGTTTCCAACATTAGGGATGTTTTCCTAAATAAGTTAAATCAGCTTTGTGTTTTGTTTCCTTGCCATGATCCTAACGTGTATCCTGATACTGGTATCATCCCAGCCCTAATGAGCACCAGTCAGAACACATTGACTGGAAACGGTTCGAGGAGACAGAGGGAAGGATGGAATGGACAAACGATGGAGGGAGGAAGGGATGGAGAGAGCGTTTGTCATGTAGGAGAGGGGGGTGAGGTTTAATAACTTGTAGAATGACAGTCGGAGGGAGAAACGGGACCACTGACATCCCATCATTCACGATTATTTGAAATCATCAACAAATAATATATTACTTAAAATGTTATTCCATAACCTACATTATATTAAACTATTACATTATATTAAACTATTACATTATATTAAACTATTACATAATATTTCCCTAAAAAGAGAGAAAAAAAGGAACTTGATGTTCAGATGTGGACCCCTCACCCCTCACCATTCTATACGTTGGAGTCACTCCTCACCATTCTATACGTTGGAGTCACCCCTCACCATTCTATACGTTGGAGTCACTCCTCACCATTCTATACGTTGGAGTCACCCCTCACCATTCTATACGTTGGAGTCACTCCTCACCATTCTATACGTTGGAGTCACTCCTCACCATTCTATATGTTGGAGTCACCCCTCACCATTCTATCAGTTGGAGTCACCCCTCACCATTCTATACGTTGGAGTCACCACTCACCATTCTATACGTTGGAGTCACTCCTCACCATTCTATACGTTGGAGTCACCACTCACCATTCTATACGTTGGAGTCACTCCTCACCATTCTATACGTTGGAGTCACCCCTCACCATTCTATATGTTGGAGTCACCCCTCACCATTCTATATGTTGGAGTCACCCCTCACCATCCTATACGTTGGACTCACCCCTCACCATTCTATACGTTGGAGTCACTCCTCACCATTCTATACGTTGGAGTCACCCCTCACCATTCTATACGTTGGAGTCACCACTCACCATTCTATACGTTGGAGTCACTCCTCACCATTCTATACGTTGGAGTCACCACTCACCATTCTATCAGTTGGAGTCACTCCTCACCATTCTATACGTTGGAGTCACCACTCACCATTCTATCAGTTGGAGTCACTCCTCACCATTCTATACATTGGAGTCACCACTCACCATTCTATACATTGGAGTCACTCCTCACCATTCCATACGTTGGAGTCACCACTCACCATTCTATACGTTGGAGTCACTCCTCACCATTCTATACGTTGGAGTCACCCCTCACCATTCTATACGTTGGAGTCACTCCTCACCATTCTATACGTTGGAGTCACCACTCACCATTCTATCAGTTGGAGTCACCCCTCACCATTCTATCAGTTGGAGTCACCCCTCACCATTCTATCAGTTGGAGTCACCACTCACCATTCTATACGTTGGAGTCACTCCTCACCATTCTATCAGTTGGAGTCACCACTCACCATTCTATACATTGGAGTCACCACTTACCATTCTATACGTTGGAGTCACCACTCACCATTCTATCAGTTGGAGTCACCACTTACCATTCTATACATTGGAGTCACTCCTCACCATTCTATACGTTGGAGTCACCACTCACCATTCTATCAGTTGGAGTCACCCCTCACCATTCTATACATTGGAGTCACCCCTCACCATTCTATCAGTTGGAGTCACCACTTACCATTCTATCAGTTGGAGTCACCACTTACCATTCTATCAGTTGGAGTCACCCCTCACCATTCTATCAGTTGGAGTCACCACTTACCATTCTATCAGTTGGAGTCACCCCTCACCATTCTATCAGTTGGAGTCACCCCTCACCATTCTATACATTGGAGTCACCACTCACCATTCCATATGTTGGAGTCACACTCACCATTCTAAACATTGGAGTCACCACTCTATATGTTGGAGTCACCACTCACCATTCTATACATTGGAGTCACCACTCACCATTCTATCAGTTGGAGTCAACCCTCACCATTCTATCAGATGGAGTCACCCCTCACCATTCTATACATTGGAGTCACCCCTCACCATTCTATCAGTTGGAGTCACCCCTCACCATTCTATACATTGGAGTCACCACTCACCATTCTGTCTTGTCAGTAGGTAGTGCAGTTGATCTCCCATCAGAGTAGCCTGCATTTTGATGTGACCCATTTTAGCCCTGTTTGTTAGTGCTGGCCTGCCAATAGAGACAGAGACAACCAGGGCACTCACTTTCCTTCCATTTTGTGCTGCAGATGTTAGCAGGAACAGTGCACTTTAGGACAAACACACACACACACACACACACACACACACACACACACGCACGCACGCACGCACGCACACACACACGCACACACACACACACACACACAAGGCGAGACCCAAATGCAGACACAGGAGGCAGATGGTTGGAGTCTTACAATGTTTATTAATCCAAAGGGATAGGCAAGAGAATGGTCGTGGACAGGCAAAAAGGTCAAAACCAGATCAGAGTCCAGGAGGTACAGAGTGGCAGACAGGCTTGTGGTCAAGGCAGGCAGAATGGTCAGACAGGCGGGTACAAAGTCCTAAAACAAGCAACGGTCAAAACCGGGAGGACTAGAAAAAGAAGAAAAATAATGCAAAAAGCAGGAGAACGGGAAAAACGCAGGTTGACTTGGAAACATACAAGACGAACTGACACAGAGAGACAGGAAACACAGGGATAAATACACTGGGGAAAACAAGCGACACCTGGAGGGGGTGGAGACAATAACGAGGACAGGTGAAACAGATCAGGGTGTGACACACGCACCAGCTTTTACAAACTAGGTCTCTATAGGTCCTGTATTTCCTCATTTGTAGATTATGGTGCTATTTATTTTCATTAAAAAACTATTCTCCTTAATGTATAGGCCCAGCCTATATTTCACATGAAATGTGGGCTATTAGTCGTGTTTGCTTATGACGCAAGCTCCATCGATTTCAGCACTAGGGAACTGGACAGCTTCCCCAATGGTATCATGTGAAAGACCGAACACGGCAAAACAATGCTCCTAGCTGTCACACTTACAGGTTCCTTCTACGTCCTCTAGACATCCTGTATTTCCTCTCGCTCTATGGGTGAAGATAAAGGGACTGCTGTAGTCAGGGGAAGGAGTGTGGAGATTAACTCACTCCATCTAGCCCTGTAAATGGGTAAATTAGGTATTCAAGCGGCTTAAGAAACAAATTGAATGCAAAGGCAGGGAGTAATAACACCATTTGTCTTAGTGGGAGTACTGTGGCCATGTTGTTGGCCATGTTGTTTCTTCCAGTAGGACAGACGGCTTGGTGTGTGTGTGTGTGTGTGTGTGTGTGTGTGTGTGTGTGTGTGTGTGTGTGTGTGTGTGTGTGTGTGTGTGTGTGTGTGTGTGTGTGTGTGTGTGTTAATAACAGATATAGTCCATTAACCCTTGTTCAAGGTCCTGTACACCATCACTCAGACAAGAATGGCTGCTTCCTCTTTTCACCTCTCTCTCTCCCTCTCTCTCTCCCCCATCTCTCTCTCAAACACACACCTCTTTCACCTCTCTCTCCACTCACCTCTCCCTCACCCCTCTCTGTCTCTCCATCACTCTCTCTGTCTCTCGCTTACCTCTTTCAGACCCTCAGTCTTTCTTCCACTCTCTTCTGTCACACATACCCATGCCTTGCTGAGATCTCTCTCCTCCCTTCTTCCCAGACTCAGTGTATCTCGCTTTTAATGGAACTGGATAATCCTGCCTATTGATGATGAGGGTCAAATTCCTAGAAACAAGTGTGTGTGTGTGTGTGTGTGTGTGTGTGTGTGTGTGTGTGTGTGTGTGTGTGTGTGTGTGTGTGTGTGTGTGTGTGTGTGTGTGTGTGTGTGTGTGTGTGTGTGTGTGTGTGTGTGTGTGTGTGTGTGTGTGTGTTAGTGTGTGCATGCGTGTGTGTGTGCGATGCATCATCCTGCAGACTTCCTCTGTTGTTTAGTCAATTCCTTACGGAACGTCTAAATTGTGTGTTATCGATTGAGTCCAGATTTAGAAGGATAGAGAAGGATGGAGAAGAATTAAGAAGGATGAAGAAGGTTTGAGAAGGATGGAGAAGGATGAGAAGGATGGAGAAGGTTTGAGAAAGTTTGAGAAGGATTGAGAAGGTTGAGAAGAATTTGAGAAGGATAGAGTCCGGATTGAGAAGGTTTGAGAAGGGTTGAGAAGGGTTGAGAAAGATTGAGAAGGATTGTGAAGGCTTGAGTCCGGATTGAGAAGGTTTGAGGCTTGAGGAAGATGGAGAAGGATGGAGAAGGATGGAGAAAGATGGAGAAGGATGGAGAAGGATTTGAGAAGGATTTGAGAAGGATGGAGAAGAGTTGAGAAGGTTTTGAGAAGCATCTCTGATATGGCTAGGGAGAGCTTGGTATGTCTTGTAATAAGATTGTATATAACATGATATACTGTATGTCTTGTAAGAAAATGATATTACATGATAGTCATTGTGTATCGTCTGCTTTGCGGCTGACCCTGTGCTGCCCACTGCCTATGTGTGTGTACATCAAGGGGTTGGGGGCTGTCAGCAAAAAGACATGTTTCTGTTGAATAATGGACAAATACAAATCTATTCCAATCAGTCTGTTCTTTTCTTTCTAGTCTATAAGGGAAATTCATCCTTTAGCTGTATGGACTGTTATAGCTTCACTATATAGAATGTCTATAAGGGAAATTCATCCTTTAGCTGTATGGACTGT